>NW_026931847.1:0-4932 GCF_032062105.1 Saccostrea cuccullata
AAAAAAACCACAAAGTTTAAAGTTTGGGCCCAACTGCATGAGTTTCTGACCTTTGACCTTGAATATAAGGTCAAGGTCAAAGGTCAAGATTTGATTCTTGTCCCCAAAGATTAACCCTTTAAAAAGTTATTGCCCCTTGTGCAATAAACCTTGTTATCGCTATTTCTCCGAAATGCCGAAGACACTAAACCTTCACTAATGTCTTAAGGGTCTTAAGGCCTAACTTACTATATAAGTGCAAAAGGATCTGATGACCGCTTATATGAGTTATTGCCCTTTAACTTCTCTGTACTTCCTATTTAACCTTATAACTTGAAATCTATAAGTTGTAGAAGCATGGGTCAATTGCATTGTGATTTTTTACCTTTGACCTTGAATTTTTTTTTCAAGGTAAAAGGTAGTATTTCTTTTTTATTCTTAATTTTTGCTATCCTTTAAGACAATTTTAGTTTCTTATTCATGGAATTCAATTTTAAAACAAAATTGAAATTAAAGAAGGTGGAAGCCTTCTTATTGTTCTTTGAACAATAAGTCTCTAGTTTTTCTTTTTCTTCTTCCTGGAATTTTTTGTCCGGGAATGATTGTAAACTGTTCGTCCGATGTAGGTAAAACCTTTTTAGGGTTAGTAGACATGTTATAAATTTGGGAATAAGGTCATTTTGCGCGCACGTGCTTGCAAACAGCACGTGCAACACGTGAGATGACCAATTTAATAGATATAGCCACATCTGTTCTATTTTTAGATGAAATGCTTTGAAACTCATAATGTGAGGATATATGAGTAGTATAGACATGACGACATGGTGAAAATAGCAAGATCTCACGCACATGCACGTGCACTTTCTCTGATTGGCTGCAACTAAAGTCTCAAAATCTTTCTTGTTTTTTGACGAAATCCTTTGAAATTTTGAGGATAGCCATGCATTAGGATATCCTACAACATAAAATAAAGCAATTATCATGAAAACACGTGCATGCACGTGCGCTGCAATCTGATTGGCTGAAACTTTAAACAGCTATAACTCCGTTGGTTTTAACCAAAAAGGATGGGATTTGGAACATATATAGATATAATGGACTTCTACAAGTAGGTATGGTCACCATGCACATGCATACACGTGCGTGTACATGGGCTGCAATCTGATTGGCTAAACTTTAAACAGCTATAAATCCCTTAGTTTTACCCCAAAGGGGTGGAATTTAGAACATAGATAGATGTAAAGGACTTCTACAAGAAGGTATGGTCACCATGCTCATGTATGCACGTGCGTGCACGTAAAAACTAAAATCAAACATACACTTGAATGAGCGATTTTTTAAAATAATTTTGGATTAAATACTTTAATATTCAGTTTTGTTAAAAATATAGATTGTGTAGACAAGATGATATGGTCATGAGCACTGCATTCCCCCATGTGCACGCGTGCAATGCTAAAGTTTAAATGATTTTTTTTACACTTCTTTGTAAAGTTGTTAAAATCTCAGATACATAAGTTTGCTTATTTAATGAAGCTTACAGGGAATATGGCACCAAAAGGGAGTTGTGGAGTGTTTGGAATCTGGAAAGACCCCTTACAATTAGCACTAGTTTAAAATAAGTCCCAAATGCTGTATTTTACATCGTAACAAATTTTATTGAACGTCACTTTCAACAGCGGATCCAGAAATTTCATAACGGAACTGTCCAGGGTCCGGGACTGCATGGACGCCCCTACTGATTCGGGCAAAGATTTGCGTCATGGGCCCGGGGTTTGGGGGGGGGGGAGAAGAATTTGTAACATATAATAGTCGTTTCTTCCTATGATTTTTTAATATTAAAAACAAAATTTCAGCAAAAAAAAATCAAACGGGGGGGCCACACCCTGGAGTCGGCCGGGATCCGCCTTTACTTTGATGTATGTTGCATGACTATCTACATGTAGATTTTATCAGTCTATTTTGTAAATCATTATATTGCACAAACCCTAGAATCATTTAATCATGAGAATCATATAAAGCATCGGTCAAATATCGTAAATTGCAATTTTAAACATGCTTGTATTTACATTATTATATATACATTATTTTTCTCAAATTGATTGCTGGTATTCAGAGAATCACAAAAGTGCATTGCAAATGTTAAGTTTTGAAGAAAGGTGAAAGATATGGAGATAACAAACAGTATTCAAGATCTAAAGTCCATAAAATAATACAAAACAGGAGCAGAGCAAACACGGATTTCCAAAACATTAGAGGTGGGGTCAAGTGCAATGGAGGGGTGAGCATCCCCTGCAGACCGTAGTTGCCGTGTGCTCCGTCATAATGGAAAAAACAAAAAATCCGTCGTCAATTCAGTGTATAAATAATGGAATAACAATTAGTTTCAAAAACTCAGTCAACATTTGACTCAATGATAGATTTTATTTGCTAACAAGGTCAATTAATAAACACGGAACCTAAGAAATGATGTCTTTGAACAAGAAATGATTTTTGCTTTTCATCATTTTGATTGTAAATAATTTACCTTGTTTTAAAATTGTTCATACGTAGATCATACCCACGCATACCCAAGATACACCATATTTGGCTGACCATTTTTTCTGTTGCTAAGTTGAATATTTAAAAGATTATAAATCTGAAAATAAGGCAAATAATAGGAGCACCCAACAAACAAACAACAAAAAAAAACCCCATCAGATACAGAGGATGCTCACTCCTTATTCCCTTCTCCGATTCTAGTTTGTAATATTTAATGGACTTTTATGTTCAAATACTGTTGTTATGTGCACATATTCATAAAAACTAAAAAGAGACATCGTGAGAGATACAGTGTACATGCTGTATGTGTAAACGGTTTTAACCTGATGAAATGTATTCATTGTATGGAACCTAAGACCCATGCAGAGGCTAAACGGTCGTCATAGGCATACGTCAGGCTACGCATACGCGATAATGTTAGACAGTTTGCCCCTTACGACAACTTGCCCGTAAATTATTCGCCCTATTCAATTAGAATATGCAATTCATTGGCAAATCTCCCTTTCAAATCTGCATATTGTATTTATTTTTCTCTTTATAATATTATTTTATTCTAAAATTAATTACCGGACTCTATCAGAAGATATATTAATATTGATAGCACAGAGAAACTCACTTTTATAAGGATACCCACCTCCGTCCCAGCCCAGTGTTCTCTCGACCTACGGAATCTGTCTCCTATCGGTACAGAAACAGCGCATTAAACCGCTTGGCTAACTAAGCAAGACTGAAAGAGTAAGCAATGCTTCATACTTAAAATCTTTTCCATTTCAATCTAATGCTTTGTTGTTTATGAAAATCAATGTTTGGAATTTATATAACCAAAACAAAATTGGGAAATTTCAAGCAGAGGGATATTTCACCTTAAATTGCGAGAACTGCTACTTTCACAGTTGACAGTTTACTTTGACATTTAACCTATATCATGTATGGAGGTACAGAAGTGATAATAGTTACACAGTAAGATATTTCTTTTGGTCATAGATTTGGTGTTGGAGGTACTGACAAGTGAAGGTTTGGATTAAGGGTAGGGTTGTACTCGTTTCTTCAATGGTACATGTATCTTATTTGGGCTTTAAAATAACCGTTATTTTAATTTATTTAATTTTTTTTTTTCCATTTTTTTCCCCAGACCTATAACAATAAACAGCTGATAAGTTGGGCAGCTGCCAGGGATGGGGCCCTGATAAGCTCCCTCTATAACAATATAATAATAATCCCTACAGCACCACGCAGGGTGCTTTTTATTTAATACAAAGTCACACATAATTTTACATCTAATACATATTATAAATCAAATAATATACGTATATATAAATATGGAATCAGTTTTGGTGAAAATATGACAATAAAATGTAAATATATAATATGAAAACATCATTGTATTATTATATAAATATGTACTTAGGAAAACAGGTAACAGTTAATCAAAGTCTGTAAGCATATCTAATGTTAATTTTAAATTTCTGTTGAAGTTACTCTTATTATTTCTTAGGAGTTGAAGGATTGATTTCATTTCTTTCTTGAAGTCACTCAAGAGTGCTGATTTTGTAATATTTTTATTTTCATACTTAATGCTGTTTCTTGTTTTCCATATTGACCACTTGTATATATAAATCAAGGTGTTAATACATATTCGAACATTTTTGGGTTCTCCTGCAATCCCAATAAAACAATACATACATCAACTTTGACTGAATTTACTACAGAGATTTTTAACATTAATTTTGTACCAATTCTAAAAGTCGTTTGACATGTTTACATTCATAAAATAGATGTTTCTACTCTCAATATTTGTTTTCAAAAAAACAATTACCATTTGAAAAACCCATTTTGCTTAATTTTTCTTCAGTGTATAAAATGTTATGCAAACATTTGAATTTTTTGTTTTAACCTAACTTCATAAATTGAGCCCCAAGTCTTTTTCCATGTAATTTCAATTTGCATCAGTTTCTCCCATTTTTGTTGGGATTTTTGGGGTGATATTTTTGTTTAATACTCTTTGTATATCTTTGAGTTTTATATTTAAAATTTATGAACTTGTTTGTTTTTCTTACAAATAAAAAAATTTTCACACATCACAAAAAAATTATTTATTTCATTATCTATTCTGTTTACAGTATTGCTCCCTTCTAGAATGTCAAGATAGGTTTTAGGTATAGCGGTTTTTATTTTACTGTATTCAAAAATCCAACTTCTTTTATCAAGAAGTTTTGAAAATATGTACGCATTAGTCTTAAAAATCTTAGTATCATTATCCCAAATATCTCCAATAGTTTGTAGACCACATTTAATAAAAGACTCTATATATAGGCTTTTGCCTCGAAATTGTATATTTTATTTCCAAAAATCTGACATTTCAAAACTTCATCTTTGCTTTCTGGTGGAAAATGTGATCTAAATTAATTTTTAAAG
>NW_026931848.1:0-49637 GCF_032062105.1 Saccostrea cuccullata
ATAACATGTCTACTAACCCTAAAAAGGTTTTACCTACATCGGACGAACAGTTTACAAGATCATTCACGGAAAAAAAAGTTCCAGGAAGAAGAAGAAGAAAAATAATAATAACTAGACCTTATTTTTGTCGTTCAACAAAAACGGAGGGCTTTTCGATCCCTTTTAAATCAAGAATCTTAAAAGAAAAATGAATATTACACAGTAACAAAACTCATATGGTACAATATTGCAAAAGCCCTTTTGAGATCAATACTGAATTGGAAACATAACGAGTCTCTTTGCCCATCAGTGGCTTCTCAGAGACATAACTCTTTATAAGTATTTAAACCATAAGAAAAAAGTACTGCTTTTTAATTCACAATTAAATAAAATACTGTAAAATGAAAATACACATAACGTTTATTTTTAATTGCTTCATTGTAGTCAATAAAAACATTATGAGGGAAGAAAATATAAAAATTTTCTATAAATTAAATTTTGTTATAACTCGTATAGCAAAACAATCTCTGACAAATACCTGTGAAAACTATAGTCAATTTTATTCATTTTTTCTGTAACAGAAAGCTATATCACTTCAACTTTGAGTGCTTCATGGTAACTGTAGTATGTTGGAATCATGGTAACTCGCACATCTACTTCTCTGCTATAAACATGATCTATCACTGTTCCACTTTCTGTTGTTATTTCTGTTACACACTGTTTAAACCCATTAATCTCTAATAATTGCTTAACAGAAGAGACAGCATTTCTGATATTTTGATTAAAATCACCCAAAATGACACAAGGTAAGCAAATTTTGTTCACAGCATTCACCAATCTACGCATCGTATTTAAAAAACTTTCAACCGTGTATGATGATGGTCTGTATAATGTAACAACCAATATACCGTTTGTTTTAAATGCTATATACTCAAGATTATCAACTGGAAGAAAGATCCTTTCGTACCGTAAATCTGTAGACGTTTTTCTATAAACAGATACTCCACCTTTAGCTTGACTTTGTATCATATTGCCAGGTGCATATGAATTTTTCCTGAGTTGGTGCTCTGAAGAAAAACAATCAATATCTATATTGGGTCTCAGTTCATTTTCTAACCATGTTTCAACTAAACAAATGATATCAATATCTTGATGCATAACTGTTATTTTAAGATCTTCCAAATGGTTTTGCAAACCTTCTATATTGTGATACAAGATACCGAGTTTCTTTTGAACGATCTCGTCAGTAACCGAAAGAAACTGCTCCATTGAAGTGAGGGACTCTTGAATAGTCGGATTTGAGTATATTGCATTCTCGTTGAAATCCTGGATCGTTAAACCTTCAAGAGATGTGACACGGCTTAATGCTACATAGGCTTGTCCAGGCTGGAATATTTTTCTCAATGATACTACAGCTTTGCTGACAGTCAACCCTTGCACTTTGTGAACAGAACAAGCCCAAGCAAGCTTTAACGGAAATTGTTTTCTTATTATGTTTCCGTTATTCACCATTTCTTCTACTCTTTCTATTATAACTTTAATCTTGTTGCCTATTTTCTTACCGCGTTTTTTCCCAATATCTTTATTGTCAAAACAAACCTCCACTAATTTTACTTCTGATTTTCCATTGCAACTTTCTTCTACTATCCTGGTCACAGTTCCAAATGCCCCATTTACTAAACCATCTGCAATATCGACATTATATACAAGCATGATACGTGCACCAACACATATTTGAAGTTCACTTGCCAGTCTAAACTGTTTTTTTTCAGAGTAAAGCGAATCTTGTTTACTTTTACCTTTTTGTCGATTGTCTTTGAAACAGTCTTCGGCTTTGATAACTGTTGGTTCTATTTCTTTGCTTAAGCATAGTGCAGATAAAGCATGTGCATTGAAGTTATTGACTTGAGCATTTGTAGCAAATATATGCAAAGCATCAACATTGTCATCCTTTTCTCTGTTTGAAAGCAGAGCTTTGTCTTCTTCACTTAGTTTCTCTTTCTTTTCTTTAATTCTACACCTGTTCAAAAGCTCAGCAAATTGTTTATCTTCCTTCTGTCTCATAATCTCATTTAGAGTGACAAGTTTGAAACAATCATTCCAAAGATCAAAATGGCAATCCCTCGTAAAAAGAGGTTTTCCTTTCACGGGTGGTAACTGATAGAAATCGCCAAAAGCCAACACGCTGACATTTCCAAATGGTGTAAAATCACCAGTCTGTTTGATTTGCCTTAGGCGGCCATGAATGTAAGTCAACATCTTTTTATCAACCATGGAGATTTCATCAATAATGAGTAATTTTAACTGTCCAAGTTTTGTTCTCAAGGTATTTAATTTATCATCACCAAGCGGTTGATATTCAAAGGGCAAAGCGCTATTTCCTGGGATAGCAAAGGCACTGTGAATGGTTGCTCCTCCTATATTGAATGCTGCCACACCTGTCGGTGCTGTTAATAATACCGAGACATCATCAGGATTTGTCAAATGTGGAGCAAAAAGTCTTGACAATTCGTAGTAAATACTTTTTATCAGATGACTCTTGCCTGTTCCAGCTCCTCCAGTAATGAAAACCTGTATCTGGGGTGTTTTTTGTCCGCTTATGGTTTTTAAACACCAATGTCTCATTTCCTGAAACAACTTTCGTTGAATTTCATTTAAAGATCTCATTATCCTTGTACCTTCTTCTTTTGAAATCAAACTTTGTGAAATTTCAATTGAATTTGAAGAGTTCTGTAATAAATCTGGTATTGGTACTTCCAATTCACTCCTGTTATTTTCGTTTTCCTCCTTTTCATCTATACATTCTAATCTATTTACTTCAGTTTCAGGACAAACCTGGGACCACGCATTTTCCTGGATTCCACAATTTTCTAGCATTTCTTGAGCCTTTTCCAACACGTCCACGTCTTTTTCAAAGCAACAGCGATTTCTTTCTACCACTTCCTTAACATCAGTAGAATTATAAAATTCCTCATACCCGTTTCTTGATTTCAATTCATCGGTTGATCTATGTGGAAAATACAACTGCAAAATACTGAAATAATATTTTTCAGGAAAAGCAGAAACTGAGAAACGAGGAAATCTAATAACAGCAGAGTCAGTCAAAGTTCTCTTCTGAATGTAGCCTAGGTCATTCTGTAGGGTATATATTGGGCTTCTCGGATTTTTCACATTTGACGCTTGTGATGAAGATAATACTCGGTATTCAGAACAGAATGTTGCTAAACACATGTTATGAAATCCTTCTGACATGGGTCTTGCTCTATATTTTTCAGTTAAACTTGACATCCAAATGTCCTCATCTGCTTCTGATTTCTTATCCAAGACTTTCAATGGTAGACTCATACGAATTGGATTCTCTCCTATAGGTATGAACTGAACTTTTCGTGAACAGCCTTTTAGTTGTAAATTACAAACTCTGAAAGCGGCTTCTTGAGCACTGACTTCTCTGTGATGCAAATATGCCGTTCCCAGTTTCTTCATTGCAGACTTTGCGTCAAGATTTCCTTCTCTAGCTTCCCGCTGTGTGCAATCTAAGATCTGACTCATTTCTCTTTCTGCTTTAGAAATATATGAGACTATGTAAACAACACATGCGTAAGCATCTGTAATATACTGAATGTCCATGTTTGCATTCCAGCAGGAAAGTAAATGACGGTTGTACTGATTGATCCATGCTTCATTAGGATTTCTTTTCAATACAACAGATTTCGTGTTTGTCAAAATGTTGTTAGCCTCTTCATATTCTTTCTGAGAAATATTTAATAGTTTGAATAGTTCTTTCGTAGACATTTCTTTTGAATCATTTCCTCTCATGAAATTCCAAATTTTTGATAACAACTCCTTTGAAGTATCCTTTCGTTTTGCTTCTTTCACATTGTGAATCATAACTTCATTGTATTCTTTTTCAGTCATACAAATATCCACAGTTTTGATATTTTCTTGTTGTGGATTACATATAAAAGTATTTTCTGAAGGTGGTCTTGGAAAATTGAATCTACACTCTTTGGAACCTTTTTTACAAGATTTTGAATGTGAATTGCTGTGTTTTTGAACGCTGTTAACAATCTCAAATAATGTTTCGTCTTCAGAAGGAATCTCGCAGGTAACATAAGCGTCTATAAATTCTGCAACATCGGAATCGGTATCCTTGTGTAAGTGTGGCGCATTTTCAATCCAAAACAGACAGTGAGTATGAGGTGACCCTCTTTGTTGAAATTCTACTCGGTAAAAATAATCTTTTACTTTTCCTATTGGATTAGAGTTTGATAATATCACTTTCTTTAAGAAGGTCTGAAAACGGTAATCAAACATCCGGGATACAGTGATTGGATTCTTTTTGAGAATTGCCCATTTTTCGGACAAAGTCAGGTCATCAACATTTCTTTCGTCATTTTGTTGTTTAAGAATAGCTTCAAAAGTTTCGGACCATCTCATTTCAGCAGCAGAAAAGGAACAAAACCATGTTGGAAGACCGAGTTGCCTTATCATTGCAAAAAGATCCTTTTGAGCAGATTGCCAGTAAGGTGGAGTCCCTCGTATTGGTTTCAGAAATTTGTATCCTTCATCTGACTTAATAATTTGTTGCAATGACTCTCTATTTTTTATTGATCGTAATGTTATTTTTTCTCCATTAAACCCTTTCTCGGGAGTTTTTCGCAAAGCTATTGAAACATTTGATATGACCTGTTGAAGTTCAGTCAAGTACTGAGAAAAGAAAATGAAATCAGTGTCATTAGCAAATCTAGAGTCAACGTTCATTAATTTGTTCAACAAAAATCTGGATAATGTCAAATAAACATCTCTTTCTTCTCCGAATACATTTTTTCCAGTAGGGAAATAGTATGGAAAACACTTTGCTTCTATACCTTTCTCAGACAAAATACTTATTGGGTTATTTCTTTCGCAAGGTGCCATACAAAATATCTGATCAAAATACTGGTCTAGGATTTCTTGTCCTATATCAACCGGCTGGAGACAAGTATCAAGCGGCATTTGGTGGTTCAACTCATCATCAATTGTTTCACGTATTTCACTTTCCTGTAACTTTTGATCAATACCATCTTTCATTTCAACATTTGAATGTTCATTTGTATTTTCACTCGCTTCATCCATTGTTTCACTTTTTCCTCTTTCAAGTGCGTGTTGCTCATGGGTATTTTTTGTCTCCGTGTTTGAAAATTCAATAGAATTTTCCCAAGATTCATCAAACTTGAGATCTTTATAAAACTCATTCGATTTGCACAAATATTCAATGGCACTTCTAACTTTTTGAGTGTTTACAAATTTAAAATCGAAATGGCCTTTGTAAGAAAGTTTTCTTTTCAACTTGACTTGAATTAACTGATTTTCATTTTCAGGCCGAGGTAGAGATTCTATTGTTTCCGAAACATTACTAGGTACACAAACAACAGGACCTTGAACACCAAACTGTCCTCCTTTAGGTAAAGCCATCATTTTTGTGAATGGTATTATGCGCGCAATTAAATGTCTTTCTACAGAATTTAATTCCTGCAAAACATTTGGTACCTGTTCATTTTCCATTTTATTTGCAAAGCATTCTCCCGGCATAGAACCAGATAACAGTTTCCTGTGGCAAGTATAACATACCCAGAGCTTGCACCGACTAGAACAAACGTGTGAATCTTTCTCTAAGCATTCTTGTAAATACCTTCTGGATACATATGCTGATCCATAGCCGATTCCATCAGAGGTTGTGTTTTTGTTATATACTTCTGGCTCGCAGATTAGAACTTGTTTCCTAAATAATAATTTAAAGCACACTGAACAGACATGATCAGGATACGATTTCATTTCATCTTGAAAATGTTTGTTGACAATCGTCCAGTTTTCACGACTTTCCTCAAGTTTTCTCAGTTTTGCATAAACAGCATTTTTGACAAATTCACGGTGTGCTTTGTTCGTTTTGTATTTAGAAATCGAAGCCGATTTAACTTTTGCTTTGTGAATGTCATTTTTGCGGTATTTTTGCACAGAAGCTTCTTTTACTTTGGCTTTAAAACCTTCATTGGTATTGTACTTTCTTTTTGATGCCCTTTTAACGTTTTCCTTGTATTGAAGATCTACGTTATATTTCATTCTCGAGTACAATTTGACACTATTTCTGAATTGTTCATTCTTTTGGTATTTTAATTTTAATGAAGCCGTTTTCTGCATTCTGTAAGTTTCATTTTCCGAGTATTTCTTTTTCATGAAAATGCTCATCCTATTATTTCTTTTATCATCTACATTGACACATGTGTCCTTTTGCATTTTTGAAGTCTTCATTTTTTTCTTTCGATAACGATTAAAGGTTTCCCTACTCATCTTTCTCTTACGTTTTGGAGCATTTATAGTACTTTTTTCGGCAAATATGATTCGACTTTCCCCTTTAGTAGATGTGACCCCGGTATTCATTACTTCATCTTTTAAGTTTTCATTTCCTTCAACCATTTCCTCAACATTACAGTGAATAATTTTTACTCCTGTGACCTCAAATTGTTCATGGTCTCCTGCATTCATTGAATATGCTAACTGTTCGCAATGTAATCTCAGTTCATCAATGGTATTTAACCTTAAACAAAGACTACTCCCAAAAGCTGAAACTTGACCATTTCTATCTCTTGAATGAGGATCAAAAACATGAAAGCAACTTCTCTCTTTAATGATTACATATGTGTTACCCTTGAAAGTAATAAATGCACCATCTGACTCTGGTAAACTTGCCCTTAATGCTTCAGGAAAAGTGTGAGAGTGAAACTCCAAATCATTATCATAATTAGAGTTTAAGAGACCATAAAATGACTCCCCAAATTCAAAGTTGTACATTTTATTAAAACACTCCAATTCTCTAGGAATTTCTGAAATCAAAACATAATCATTGTGCATTGTAGAACTACTTGTTAAACATTCATACAATTCATTTCCTGTATCTAAAATAATATCCATATCATCAACAGTCCAGTCATTCACAGGCTTACATTTACTATACATAATTGATGATAAACTGTTCATAACACATTGTTTTCCAGCAGAATGACCAAATTTTGGATGACCTTGGTGAATATTTCCTTGCAAGATACGTCTCTCAAAATGAGGTAAACTGGTATTATGATCCATCATATCTTGGTGTTCCTTCTTGTCCACTTGTTCAGCAACATTAATGTGGATAATATCATCCATTTTAGTCTCTGACTGGTGTTCACTCTCTTCCTCCAACAAATTTATTTCTGAACAATTCTGTGTCTCAGATTTTTCATCAAGCTTTTCTTCTACATCCAAAACAACTTCATAATGAGCTCTGTAACAGTGTTTTAAATATATTGCTTCTTGTTCAACATCTACTTTTTGGTTCACTTGTTTTCCAGTATACTTAGTCCAATTTGCATTCCTATCATCAAAAATGTAAATGTCTGTCTGCAAAAGATGCGCTGCAGCAATAATTTCAACTTCTGTTGCCCAGGTTCCATTCTTCAACATACCTTTTTTCAAGAGATAATCACAAACCGAATTATATCCTGACCTTAAGAAGCTTTGAAACAAGACTTCATTCTCTAGTAGGTGATTTACAATTCTGTTCCTCATAGTGAAATGTTTGGACTCTTCTTCATATATGACATCAGATAGTGCTCTAAAGAAACAATTTCCATCACCTATTATACTTCTAGTTTGAGACGGAACTCCCAGTCTTTTTTGAAAAGAAAATGATTCTTCTCCCGAAGTCTCTGGCGCTTCATTGTGAATTCGCTTCATTACCCTTATTTTGGAATTGTGAGATAATGGATGGAAAACCAAGTCAGTCATTTCAACATTAAGCAATTGTACACACAATTCTGTTTCTTTCATGCTTTGTTGTTTGTTTTCATGCTTTTTCAAAGATTCATCAGTCTTGGTTTTTGGTTTTTCCTTCAAGATATCAATTAATCTGACTTCCCATTTTCCGTAATCAGGATCTGATAGTTGCTGAAGTCTCCTTTCTATCTGCAACTGAATATCAGGTGTAATTGCATGTTCTTTTTTCAAGATAGATGTAATCCCTTTCATTTCAGAAGTATAATTTTTCTTGTTAATTCTCTTGGATTTTGATACTCTTTTTCGTTTCTTTACTTTTCTTTTCTTATTGCTGTTTGCTTTTTGCTCAGTTTCACTCTTCAGCTTCCTTTCAGTTTCGAATTTTTTTTTCGTATTCGGTTCAGATGTAATATTCTGTTCAGTTTCTTGTTTCATTTCAGTTTCAGTGTTCAGTTCAATTTTAGCATTCAGTTCAGTTTCAGTATTCAGTATTGTTTTCAGTTCAGTTTCAGTGTTCAGTTCAGTTTCAGTATTCAGTATTGTTTTCAGTTCAGTTTCAGTGTTCAGTTCAGTTTCAGTTTTCAGTATTGTTTTCAGTTCAGTTTCAGTGTTCAGTTCAGTTTCAGTGTTTAGTTCAGTTTCAGTATTCAGTATAGTTTCAGTGCTCAGTTTTGTTTCAGTTTTCAGTTCAGTTTTCAGTATAGTTTCAGTATTCAGTTTTGTTTCAGTTTTCAGTTCAGTTTCAGTTTTCATGGTTTTGTCAAGGTTTTTTAAAGAGGCCTTGACGGGCCACATCGCTCACTTAAGAAACTTTGGCCATACTGTTCTTTACCAGATTTCCCCTTGTAATATACTCAGAGACTTTAAAAACACCTTTATACGAAAATGCCTTTTAAAACCCATTAGCAAATTTGACTATCTAATATTTTGCCAATGTATTGTGTTTTAATCACTTTAGCATGTATCCATATCATCAATAAAGGAAATCACTCATCTGTTACTCAGACCGTCTCACCTGTACTCACTTCACTTAAAGCCAATCGCTAAATGAATAAATCAAACAAGAGGCCCATGGGCCACATCGCTCACTTAAGAAACTTTGGCCATACTGTTCTTTACCAGATTTCCCCTTGTAATATACTCAGAGACTTTAAAAATACCTTTATACGAAAATGCCTTTTAAAACCCATTAGCAAATTTGACGATCTAATATTTTGCCAATGTATTGTGTTTTAATCACTTTAGCATGTATCCATATCATCAATAAAGGAAATCACTCATCTGTTACTCAGACCGTCTCACCTGTACTCACTTCACTTAAAGCCAGTCACGTTGTTTGCAAGTAATTTTTTCTTTCATCTCTAATCACATATACATGCAACTTACATCGTTTCAGTTAGAATATCAAGAGTTGACGTAATTCCAACTGTTGACTAAAAATGTCTATGCTGTCTGAGCAACAAAGGTATGCAATTCTTGGTCTTGTTGACACTGGGTTAAACCATGTGTCATAGCACGATGCTTCACATCGTCGGGAAACCCACAGTCGGTTTTCGCTTCTCTTACCTAAGATAAGGTAAGAGAAGCGAGACCGACCGTGGGTTTCTGACGCTGGATGCTTCAATGTTCACCAATCCACAATAACAAGATTGCTGAGGAAGTATTGGGCCACAGGAAGTGTCCAGGACTGTCCCTGAAGTGGCCAGCAATGTGTATAAATGAGATGTCAAGATGTCTCTATTAGGAAAGTCATCTGCACAACTGGTTCTTTACGTCTGTTTCAATGTTCAAAAAGTTACAGAGTGTCATGGGAGACATATCATCCCAGAACTGTGATACAAGGATTGAAAGAACATGGAATATTGTGTTGACATCCATTGAAAGGTAATGTCCTTACTCTACGTCATTGACAATTCTGCATCGGAAATGCTTGCCAATTGTTGGCCTGGCATGATGTAGTGTTCAGCGATAAATCAAAATTCATCTTATCAACAGATTTACCAGCGATGTCATAAACGTTTGGATCAAGGTCATGACAAACCCTTGGGTCATAGGCAATCTTCGCATGAAATGAGAACCTACCAAGTTTATCCATAAAAAAGATATGGGCCGGACATGAATTATGAAATATTACTTCCAGTGACCTTGAAGTTCCGTAAATGACCTTGGGTCAAGGTCTTGACACACCCTTAGGTCATGGGCAATCTTTGTGTGGAGTAGTAGATTCTAGTGTCCTTTGGTAAGAAAGATATGGACCAGACATGTTTGCACAGACGGACAGACAGCTAGACAGACAGACGGATGGATAGACGGACAAGGTGATTCCTATATACCCCCCCAAACTTTGTTTGTGGGGGATGTAACTACAGGTAGTTCATAAATAAATTCCCTGATGATTATTCACATTGTTTAAGTTACATACGGAAACAAGAGGCCCATGGGCCACATCGCTCACCTGAGAAGCTTTGACCATTCTGTTCTTTACCAGATTTTCCCCTTGTTATACATAATGCATACCCACCCTACCCCACTGATCATAAGTTAGACATTTTGAAATCTACACTACCCCATGATCCTTCCATGGGCACATATGTTTCAGCTTTTTTGGCCCAGTGGTTCCCAAGAAGAAGATTTTCAAAGATTTTTCCTATATATTTCTATATAAAACTTTGATTCCCCATTGTGGCCCCGCCCTTCCCCCGGGGGTCATTATTTGAACAATTTAGAATCTACATTATACCAGGATGCTTCCACATAAGTTTCAGCTTTTCTGGCCCAGTGGTTCTTGAGAAGAAGATTTTCAAAGATTTTTCCTATATATTTCTATATAAAACTTTGATTCCCCATTGTGGCCCCGCCCTTCCCCCGGGGGTCATGATTTGAACAATTTAGAATCTACACTACACCAGGATGCTTCCACATAAGATTCAGCTTTTCTGACCCAGTGGTTCTTGAGAAGAAGATTTTCAAAGATTTTTCCTATATATTTCTATATAAAACTTTGATTCCCTATAATGGCCCCGCCCTTCCCCCGGGGGTCATGATTCCTACAATTTAGAATTTACAATACCCCAGAATGCTTCTACATAAGTTTCACTTTTTCTGGCCCAGTGGTTCTTGAGAAGAAGATTTTCAAAGATTTTTCCTATATATTACTATATAAAACTTTGATTCCCCATTGTGGCCCCGCCCTTCCCCCGGGGGTCATGATTTGAACAATTTAGAATCTACACTACACCAGGATGCTTTCACATAAGTTTAAGCTTTTCTGGCCCAGTTATAACCGAGTTTACGCATATTCAACATCACATAGACACTTTCAAATGAA
Organism: Saccostrea cuccullata; assembly: GCF_032062105.1. NCBI lineage: Eukaryota > Metazoa > Mollusca > Bivalvia > Ostreida > Ostreidae > Saccostrea > Saccostrea cuccullata. The sequence continues at coordinate 11,099 of NW_026931848.1, forward strand.
AACTGTTCCATCAATCAACCGTTTACATGATTCTTTCCTATTCTGTTTATTACTCAAACATAGAAACACCTTAATCTGAATATATAGAAGGAAAATAAAATTATGATCCGCATCAGTTGAAAAACTTCTTCGGACCACAGCCATTTTCCTGAGTCAGCAAGCTAATGCCAAACAAAGCTAATTTTATTTTAGGCCTCATTTTTACAGTCAACTCAAACAAATCTAATCCAATGTACAGATGTTGATTTCTATTTTCTATTGCTAATGATTTGGATAATTTAGTCCAGGGATGTTTTACCACGTTATTCATATTATTATTAATTTAAAAAAAAAAATACCAACTCTTGATTTTTTGGCATATAACAGGAAACAAACATAATTTTTTTTTAGACCTAAGAGCAAAACTTTGCCATTATAATCTTTTGGGAGTCTGGGGGTGTCATTTAGTGAATGCAGGTGGTTACATTCAGATTCTGTGTTCCCCCCTTTGGTTTTGAAATTCCTTGTTCCCGCATGGTTTGACCCTCGTGGTTTTGTCCCAAAGATAATTGATTAACAATTTTAATAGTTTAACTTTTCTTTGGTATAGTTCAAATTATTCAGATATTTAACTGACCATATCTGTTTAAAATTAAAGATAGTGCTAATTATGATGTTTATTTAACTTGTTCGGAGTAATGTACTCTGTTTTTAAGTTTACATTTGTAAATTATCCCACAAAGAGCTGAATAGATCTTACAAAAAACTGTTCATTCAATTATAAATCATTTATTTCAAATGAAATTAATTACACCTTTGTTCTTTACTTTTGATGACTTCAATGTTGACTTTAATACTCATACAGAAACAACCCAATATTGACACGTATCCCTCCCTGAAGCAATAGGTAACTGATATACATCTACCGAATATCCATGTGTATACCTTATAGTGTGTACCCCTCTATTTACCCATAAGGAGGTCGAAAACCACTTGGATTGAACACAGAATTGAAACGGAACCACTTGACACCTCATTTAGTGAGGTCAGTGTCCACAGTATATTAATGCCCTGTTCACATGGAGAATTTAATTTGCAGTAAATTATTGCGATGTAAACTAATGTGAATCAAATTAATGTGAATTAAATTGTGTACACACGACAGCTAAAGTGAAATATTTACATTTGAATTATTCTTTCTTAGATGAACCTACTGAAGAGAAAATGTGATCAATTCTGTATTAACTTTATTTGTGGGTCAGAGGTCATAGGATATTCTCAGTAAGGATCATTGTTCTTACATTATAAACACAGAATTCTTGAACTGGACTGCTGAACATCAGTGTAAATATTCAAATGTTGGAGCGACACGAACTTTCAAACCACACAAATTCTAGACCTCCTAGGTCATTGCTAGTCACAACATAGCTTTACGGCGGCCTCTTCATGTAATAAATGCAGTTTTATTCATAAATTGTCTCAAATGTAAAAATCAGTAATAACAACAATGTTGAAAAGGTCACTGGGAAATGAACTTTAAGTTGGTACGTGATCAAATCTACTGACAAGCTCTTCGAGCTTCACAGGATTTAATCACTTGACCAACTAAAAGTTCAATTCCCAGGGAACTTTAACATATTGTTGTTTATTTCTTAAGTAAACTAATGCAAATTAAAATTTTATTTCTACAAAAAGGCTATTCAGTAGGGATATTACATGTATGACGTCATTTGTAATTCACGTCATGTATGCAGAGCCATCCATTTGATATAGACAACTTTCACATTTACAAAAGTTATTCCCCTTTTCGGGGTCAATCAGGGGTCAACCGGCGTAAGACGCTCTTTTCCCTCTATAACCTTACCAACTTAATGGGTCAGTATCCTAGAAATAAAATCTTTTTGAATATGCTCATTATGTTTTTCATGTTGCCCCATACTCTGGCAATACAGGTACGTATTGAAATTGTCATATAAGGTTTGAAATTTAAAAATATTAACAGGTAACTTACAAAGGACAAAGTGCGAAAAATGAGCATTACGCCGACAACGGGAGATAACTCTTAGGAATGTGAAATTCATCTATAAGAATCATAGTGGTTACAAGTATACATTTAGTGATTAACACACTTTTCCTTGATTTTTGACCCAAATATAGCACAGATACCTAAATCTAACCACCATCATGTGTCCTGTATTATAATGAGAAGTTATTAATGTGCAGTAAATTAATCCGAATAAAACTAATTTGCATTAAATTCTCCTTGTGAATGCTATTGAAAGCTAATTTGCAGTAAACATATGTTTACTTCATATTAAACTCTTCCAGTGAACAAGGCATTAGTTTGTTTTTGTAATTTATATTGTTTAAAAACATCCATTTCAAGTGAAGTCGAGTAAATTATATTGATAATATTGTTATATACCGGTAAATATAATATAACAGAATAACACGAGCTTGATAATAAGCTCTTTAATCAACTTTAACAAATAAACATAAAGCTGCAGCACAGGGGTATCTTATCCACTCTGTTCTCTACTCTACATATAAAAATACACAAGGGAAGAATCAAAAATAGCACACGATTTTTTAAAAAAAGTCAAAAAACAACTTACTTGAGAAAAGTCACACAAATCCTGAAAGGAACTCGCGCAAATAATGTTAGTACTTATCCAGGCTAAAATATTCCAAATATATCCATCGAAAATAGCTTTTATCCAACTAAAACCCCAGCTTTCTGCACAGTGTGAAACTCTTCGCCCAAGAAATAGATAACTCACCGGATCCCCACAATAGGGTAGTACCCGAAGTCTTCCAATGGCACTCGGAAGGCCTCGGGTACTACCCTATTGTCATCCAGTGAGTTATCTTTGTGTATTTTTATATGTGAAGTAGAGAACAGAGTGGATAAGATGCCCCTGTGGCTACAGTGTAAAACTTAGCAGGAAAAACATATATTCTGATTTCTGAAAAATACTTACAACTTTTGATCTATACTGGACACAGCAAACAATATTCTTCTAATGAGATGAACCAAATATGCACAGATGCAACTACAGCAAACGACTCTTACTTATCAAACCAAATGTGCAGCTCTGACTACAAAGTAACCTCAAGGTTTCCTAAAAAGCAAATATATATGCGACACGTTACATGTAAGTTATTTGTAGTTGTAACTGAAGTCAGAACAGCTACATACAGCTGACATTGGCTCAATAGCTGCACCTGTAGACTCGTTGTACAGTACACGTTTCGCATGTTTTGAAAACCATCAGATTTACACAATATCTATACTTACAACTATTCTACGCTCAGCAAATATTCTGAAGTGTCAGATGAAGCCTGAAATCAGTGCCTTTGCTTGCAAATAGTAAAGATTATAACCACGTTTCCTCAAGCACGAGAAATGAATTGAATATTTGTAACTTCGATCCCGAGGAAAATTCATGTGGTCATAGACATTGCACGGACCTGTATGTTTTATGTGGAATACTTAAAAAAATCATTTATACATCATACATTAACCCACATCAATTTATCATATGTAAATGACAAAAGAATAAAAAAAATATATGCATGTACAAGTTTGTAAGTAGCGTAGCGGTGCAGCTGAGGAGATGAGATGACAGCTCAAATATTATATATCTATCTTATAATCATAATAATTGAACTTTTAATGCATGAAAACAGATTAAAATTTGAATGAGAAATGAAAATTTTCAAGGAAAGGGCTTCTTTTTTTTTTAATTATGACCCCCGAAAGATTTCATTATTTTTCATACATCTAATTTTCAGATACTAATCATGTTACTCGACCAGTACAGTAATTATGGGATGCTTGATAGAGGAATAAGGAGTTTTAAAATATTAAGCTTATTTTTTTGCAATTTGAGTAAGAATTGATTTGGAAAAATTAGTCCAGAATCGAGCGCACTTTTTTGTGCGCATTGAATGTAAATTTATTCAATGGGTGGCACTGTAGCTCTCCGGTCTGTCAATATAATTATATTTTTCCGAGGGGCTACTGTTTTGCAGCTTTGTACGAAGCGCGTTACGTTGGACCAAATTATTTTGCAAACCAAAATGGCAGCATAAAAAGGCGAAATTTTCGATGATTTCAGTCAATTTCAGGACCAGGAAGGCTATTAAACAATTATATAAGGAATTTTTTGTTGTGCAAACACTTATACAGGATATTTTACACACACACGCAGTCAGTAACATATTGAAAATGAAAGGACAGTTTTAAAAACATTGAGGATAATTCAAGAAACACGCACATTTTTTTTTCAATGGATGGCACTGTAGCTCTCTGGTGTGTCCAAAAAAAAAAAATCGGAGTGCTTCCTGAATATGGGATGTACTACCTAAAATTTTACAATATGATGTTCATCTTTTGAGGACCGTTCACGGTAGCCTAGTGGTAGAGCGTTCGCTTCGTGATCGGGAGGTCCGGGTTCGATTATCGTTCCCGGCGCCGCGTCAAACCTAAGACGTAAAAACAGGTAGACGTAGTGACTGTTCCTTCGCCAAGCGCTCGGCATCGGAAGTGAAAGTCACGGGTCATTCGGATATGACCTTAAAAACGTAGGTCCCGTGTCACGGTAGATGCTGGCACGATAAAGAACCCTCACTGCTCAAAGGCCCTGAGTGCCGAGTATAGGTCTAAATTTGAAGCCCTTCACCGGCATACGGTGACGTCTCCATATGAGTGAAAAATTCTCAAGAGGGACGTTAAACAATATACAATCATCTTTTGAGAAACCATAGCATATAGTGATTTTTCTATATAGACAATATGCTTTGGGGGTTTTAACATTATAAAGAAAGTCAATGAATCATAAATCCAAAAGATTTTTAAAGATCATTTTTTCGGAGATTGCACTGAACAATTGTGCTCCAAATTACTTGTCCGAGCTTCTCAAAATATACTCTCCTTCCAGGTCCTTGCTTTCAAAGTGTTCTTTTCTTTTGGATGTTCCTAAAGTTAGAACTGTTACGTACGGCAGTCGTCGATTTGACTACGCCGCCGCCTTACTATGGAACTCTCTTCCTCTGTGTCTTAAAAATTCCAAATCTGTTTCCGCTTTTAAAAAAGGACTTAAAACTCACCTCTTTGAACGAGCTTACGAGGGAATGTAAATATTGTTTTTATAGTGATATATATACCTAATGTAAAAGGACACTGAACTGATCTTAAAGTTTTTAATATTTTTTATTTCGTGCTCTACTGATCGAGTACAGGTTCCTTTAATATTTATTTTTTTTAAATGTTTCATTAGTTGTAAATTTATTAAAGTGACTCCCACGCAACGTAATATTTTATGGTCTTTTAGTACACATAAAGTCTTTTAGATATCATATTTTTATGCACAACTATGTATTATGTATTTTTTAAAGTAATTTGTTCGCCATTTTGTAAGCTTATATCTATTTTAATGTGAAGCGCACTAGAGTGTCATTATTATAATGCGCTATAGAAATTATTGTATTGTATTGTAAAGAATTGATCTGCATGTACAAAGAGAGATAATTCTTGCATGATAAAAACCGAAAAGATGAAAATTTCAATCATCTGAAACTCCAATAAAGGGTGAAAAGGTGATCCCACGGCCCATAATTTTTAGACTGCACATTTTATGCTGATTCAAATGTGAAAACTGTTAAAAAAATTCACCGAGAAATAAAAAAAAAAAATTACGGGAAAAGGTCTGTTTTCAACGTTGACTTAAAAATCCCTTTTTTTCGTGAATATCATCTTCATCTCTTACTGAAGTCGGGACAATATCATTGTCATTCTATGCTTGAAATTTCACACAAAAAAATCTGGTTTATTTTTGAAGAAAACATGCATATGCTTGTCACAAAGAACGTGGGCGCTTTTGATGGGCATTCAGCAGGAATCTGGGCGTACTTGAAAAGGGTGAAAATTTTATCGACATGTCACATGAAATTTTAACATTTTTTTTATTTATCGGGTTCCTGTGCAACAGGAAAGGAAAATATTTTCCTGAAATTGAGCTCTGATCAGCTTAAAAATAACTTGAAAATTGGCCAGATCAGACATTTGGTACAAAAAGGTACATTTTAGACACATTTTTCTAAAAATTTTCTATCTCTGGGTCTTCTCTCCATGATTTTGAAACGTTATTCGTGTGTATTTAAATTCAAAGAAATGAATACACTTTTTTAAAAAATGGAGAAAGACCCAGAAACCACGAAAAATTAACTTTTCCCAAAAAAAATCCAAATGTGTGAATGTGGTGCTTCTTTGTCCTTTTAAAATTATCGGTTTACGTGTAGCGGTGATAGCTGAGTAAGTTGGATTACCTGTTCACTGCACTCGAAGCGAAAAGTTTTTGGTTCAAGCCTGGCATGGGGCGTTTTTTTTTTTATGCAAACAATAATTTATTTTGTGAGTTTTATTTTATGTACTTATGTATTAAAATTTTGAATTAGATAAATTTTGGTTCAATTTGGTCCTCGAGCGAAATCAATTCAGAATCTAATCTTCTATTCTAAAATTTACATGTATCATACGTCTATGCATTAAATATTTTAGGTGTTTATTTTTTGTGAAACAATACCATGTTATAGTACCCCATAGGAAAATCGGACATAAATGCTAACATTTCACAATGTATTTCAAACTAAATGAAAAAAAAAAAACCAATGGACGTGCTTGAAAATCTGACCAGCTATGTTCAACCAACCAAAACATGGACATTTAAACCATAAATGTTTCTTACCAATGATTCCTGCAATTATTTCAAATTGAACATAGAAATCTCCATAGGCAATATTAAGGAGCACACAAAACCGGAAGTACTCTTCATATGCGTACCAAAATTGAAACATAGTGAGCATATTAGACTTCAAACAGGTGGGCAAAGGGAGATAACTCTTGGCACAATTATTTTTAAAAGACTTAAAAATGCAATATTTCAGGTCTCTAAAACTTCTACAAGGGGTCAAAAAGTGACCCCACGGACAATGATTTTCAGACTGTCAAATCTCAAAACTATTTTTGTTTATAGAGAAATAAAAAAGTTAGAGACAAAAGGCTGTTTTCTGTACTGACCCCTAAAATTCCTTTTATTTTAGGGATATTTATTTCTCTGGCCTAAACACCTTGAGAAAATTCTAGAGGCAATATTTCTGTGAAATATCACAAAAATCGTTTCCTTCCTGTTTGAGATAATGGAACAAGCGTGATTTCAAACTTATCATAGAAATTTCAAAAGACAATTTTAAGGGACTCATAAAACCGGAAGTACTCTTTATATGCATACAAAAATCAAAACATAGAGAGCATATTAAACGCTTAACAGGTTGGCAAAAGAAGATGACTCTTGCACAATTATTTTGTAAAAGACTTTAAAATGCAATATATTAGGTCTCTTAAACTCCTATAAGGGGTCAAAAAGTGACCCCACGGCTAATATTTTTTAAACTGTCTTTTTCATGCTTAAGTCAAATCCGAAAACTTTTTGAAAATTCATAGAGAAATAAAAAAGTTACAGAGAAAAAGCTGTTTCCTGTACCGACCCCTAAAATTCCATTTATTTTAGGAATATTTATTTCCATGGCCTAACTACCTTAAGCAAATGCTTGATTCAATATTCCTGAGAAATATCACAAAAATTGCTTCCTTCCATTTTGAGATAATGGAACAAACGTGATTTCAAATTTAAGGAGGCTGGTGGGTCAATAATTTAATCCCAAATTAACCACCAGATTTAATTAATTTTTTTTTTAGATTCGGTATATTTAGCTGTCAACTATCATTTGGCAAAGAAAAAATTCATATATTTTAATTTTAAAATTTTACCATTTTGTATATCTTTATATGGAGCTCTCCTTTAAAGGAGATTGAAAAAGTATAAAAATGGCTGCCACCCCCTAGCCTCGTTAAAATATAAATCTCAATCGGAAATTTTAAGCGACTCCTAAAACCGGAAGTACTCGTCATATGCATATTAAAATTGAAACATAGAGAGCATATAAGACTCAAAACAGGTTGACAAAGTGAGACAACTCTTGCACAAATATTTTTAAAAGACCTAAAAATGCAATATTTCAGTTCTCTTAAAGTCCCGAAAAAGGGGTCAAAAAGTGACCCCACGGCAAATATTTTTTAAACTGTCCTTTTCATGCTTGAGTCAAATCTGGAAACTATTTGAAATTCATAAAGAAATAAAAAAGTTACAGAGAAAAAGCTGTTTTCTATACTGACCCCCTAAAATTCCTTTTATTTTAGGGATGTTTACTTCCATGGCCTAATTACCTTGAAAAAATGTTAGAGTCAATATTTCTGTGAAATATCACAAAAATTGCTTCCTTCCATTTTCAAATAATGGAACAAATGTGATTTCAAATTTAACATAGAAATTTCCATAGGCAATTTTGAGCGGCTCATAAAACCGGAAGTTCTCTTCAGATGCATACCAAAATTGAAACATGGATAGCATATAACGTTCCAAACAGGTGGGCAAAGGGAGATAACTCTTGCACAAATATTTTCTACAAGACTTAAAAATGCAATATTTCAGGTCTCTAAAACTCCTATAAGGGGTCATAAAGTGACCCCACGGCAAATATTTTTTAAACTGTCCTTTTCAAGCTTGAGTCAAATATGAAAACTATTTGAAAATTCATAAAGAAATAAAAAAGTTACAGAGAAAAAGCTGTTTTCTGTACTGACCCCTAAAATTCCTTTTATTTTAGGGATATCTATTTCCGTGGCCTGACTACCTTGAGAAAATGCAACAGTCAATATTCCTGAGAAATATCACAAAAATTGCTTCCTTCCCCTTTGAGATAATGGAACAAACGTGATTTCAAATTTAACATAGAAATCTCCATAGACAATTTCTAAGGGACTCATAAAACCGGAAGTACTCTTCATATACATATAAAAATTAAAACATAGGGGGTATATTAGACCCCAATCAGGTTGACAAAGAGAAATAACTCTTACATCATTTTTGAAGAAAAAAAACTTTAAAATACAATATTTCAGGTCTCTTAAACTCCTATAAGTGGTCAAAAAGTGACCCCACGGACCAAAATTTTTAGATTGTTCTCTTTATGCTAAAGTCAAATCTGAAAACTGTTTGAAAATTCATTAAGAAATAAAAAAGTTACAAGGAAAGGTCTGTTTTAAAGGATGACCCCTTGAAATCCCTTATTTTCCTGAATTATAATTTTATTTTCTTTTAAGTTCGGGGAAATATCAGAGTCATTCTGTATTTAAAATATTACCAGAAAATCTTGATGATTTAAACAGAAAATGGCCCACAACTTATTTCAATTAAACATAGAAACTCCCATAGACTATTTTCAAAGACCCTTAAAACCGGACGTTCCGCTCTAATCAATATGAAACTTACAGGATATGTTGTACTAGTTAGAACTAATATATTTCCATGCTCAAAATAATTTCCTGAACGTTATTGTGACTTTCAAAAAATTCATCCCCCCTTCTTCAATGTTTGAAGTCAAATATCTCGAAAAGTATCTGTGGTCAAAAATCGCCTACGCGCAGTTTTTTATTGAATAAGGTCTCTACAATCCATATCTAAAATTTGAGAGTCTATTCACTGTAATTAAAAATGTTTTTGGCTTTTTTAGAAATTTCAGTTTTCGTTTGGTAGAAACCGGATGTGACTATACCGGAAGTTCTTCATGTTGCACGCACGGGAGATTAACATTTGCTATTTAGTGGTTATAAAATAAAATACCTATTTTTAAAGGTACTCCCGGATTGCTGAACGATAGAAGTGTTCAGTATAATAATAATAATAATAAAAAAGACGAAAACAATAGGTCTTTTCGACAAAAGTCGAAAAGCCCTAATAATAATAATAAGAAACAGAGTAAAAACAATATGTTCCCCAACTCCGTTTGGGGAACATAATTAGCTTTAGCATATAACAAAATCTAAGTAAACAATAATCTCATAATAACATACTTTGTCACAAGGAGGAAAATCACACTTTAATAATTGCATGTAGGTCACGTTGAGGAAGATCCTACTGGTCACACTACAGGGAATAGCAACGGAATATGCAAAGGCATGTGAATGATTTGAATGCAGCTGAATTACCACTGCATCAGTCTAACGTGAATTTTGAGCAAGAGGATAATGATCGTAGAATCCTACAACTTGAATCACAAAACAATTGTGAAAGTCGGACTCCGAATCTCATAATGGAAGTGATTCTGAGAACGTGCAGTCTGTTAGAGAGGATGACGTGGAGACATTCTGTGACCAGTACCCAAGTTATTTCTCCAGTGATAAAATTGATGATTGAGGAGATGATAACGACCATGATCATGAAGATATAACAATTCGAGAAGGTCTGCGTCAATGGGCTATTACTTATCAAATACCTCTGATTGCCTTAGGTGACCTCTTAAAAATATTTCGAAAAGTTGTTCAAGATTTGCCAAAAGATCCGCGTACAATTATGGGAACACCAAAGCAATATCAAGTGTCAAATATATGGAATCATGGAGGGTGTTCAAAATTCATGTAATGATTTCCCAGAGAACTTTTGCTTTGAACTCCAACTGAATATTGATGGTCTACCTTTATTTAAGAGCACATCACACCAGTTTTGGCCTATTTTGGGAAATGTATGTAACATTGCTAAGAGGAACCTATTTGTAATTGGGTTACTTTTTTGGCCATAAAAAGCCGACAACTGTTAGAAATACCTGCAACAAGTGAAATCAATGATCTTCAGACTAATGGCTTTGAGTTTGAAACAAAACATTGGAACATCAAAATTCATTCTGTTATTTGTGATACACCAGCACGAGCATTTGTAAAGTATGTCAAGTCTTTCTCTGGATATCATGGTTGTGACAGATGTGAGCAAAGAGGAAGATGGCTTGGCAATATAACATACCCTGAAATAGACGCAAATTTACGAACTGAGATCTCTTTCAAAAATAAACTGGACGAGGAACATCATATGGGAGATTCACCCTTCACAGACATACAGATAGGAATGATAAGTCAGTTTCCCATTGACTACATGTACCAAGTTTGTCTAGGCGTAACCAAAAGAATCCTTGTAATGTGGATTAAAACATCGCTGTGACGTCATGTCTTTGTTCTTGCAGTCTAAAAATTTACCTGTAGCCGTCCGATAATAATAATAACCAGTCTGATAATATATTATCGGACGGCAATGATAACAAAATCGGACAGTATTTAAAAAACAAAAAGAAGAGTGAAATTGAGGTTAAATATGTCCCAATAAAAATGTTGGGAAAAATTCAGGGAAAGCAAACGCAAGGAATTTAAATGGCTACAAAATAGCAAATCCATGGGAAAAAAATCCAAGTTTAAACCTTCCACAAAATTGATACTTTCCGCTCTTTAAAAGAATATTTGATACAGCACTTTGAATAAGCGAATTTAAATCCATTTCTGCAAAAGAGTCTGCAAATCTCCTTACTGTATGTTTGTACCCCGATGGCCACACTTTTAAAACCTGAGAATATTTCCATTATCTAAACTTAAACTTCAGGGTAAAAATCCGCAATTTTACTTTCCATGGCGATGGTTATAATATCACCCAAAATTATGTCGGTATCAATGTCAATTTATGCACATCATAAATAAAATTGTTCCCCCTAAAATATTTTTCTACCGGACCCCTGTCCTGCTAAACTAAACGACTGCCATTGAATGAATGAAATGAAACAAGAGTTCACTCACTTTTTTTACTATCTCATTTCTTTTATCTACTTATCAGACGTGTTGAAAACAATGGATGCCTAAACTTCCATTGTGTTATTATCAGACTCCTCCAGGTAACTTTTGGACATTTAAATGGCAATGTTTTAAGTAAGATATATGCCTCATACTATTCTATATGTAAAATTATCAGACAGTTTTCGGCCCTAACGGGCCTCAAACAGTCTGATAATTTTACATATAGAACAGTATTCGGCATATATCCATTACTTAAAGGACCCTTATGTAATAGAGTTGGGCCACGTGTTGTAGAGAGTTTATCTGAAGCACAAGTGGCCTTAAAAGAAAATGTTCCTTGTGAATTTGCTAGGAAGCATAGATCTCTGTCTGAAATAGACCGTCGGAAGGCTACAGAATACAGACAATTCCTGCTCTACACTGGTCCAGTTGTTTTAAAACATTTAATTCATTCTGAACTTGTACAAAAATTTCGTGCTCCTGTCAGTTGCAATACACTTTCTACTAAATGAAAATTTATGCAGAACATACAACCAGCATGTCAAAGAATTGTTAGAAACATTTCTCCAACATTTTTATCAACTGTATGGTGATGACATGGCTGTCTATAATGTACATTGTTTGATCCATCTTCCTGACCAGGCACTTCAGTTTGGAAGCTTGGATAACATTTCATCCTTTCCTTTTGAAAATAATCTTCAGAAGTTAAAACGGTTAGTGCGGAAACCTGAATCTCCCCTGCAACAAGTTATTCGCAGACTTAAGGAGCAGACAGATCACAATATAGAGGATCAGTCCATCACATCCCTGCATATGGAACATACAAAGGGACCTCTTTTACCCGAATTTTTTGGGGCAACTCAATACCAAAAGATCAAGACAAGAAACTTCACAATATGCCTAAATAAAAAGGATTCTTGTGTGCAAATTGGAGGGAAAATATGCATTGTGCAAAATATTATCCAAAATGAAGAAGGAATATCTCTTCTTTATAATAAATATAGACAAGAGTGTGATTTTTTTAAAGTCCCTTTATCCTCCATGACTCTTGGAATAAAGGATGTTTCAGCACTTGGAGTTACATTAAGAAAAGCAAAGCTAGCAGACATTCAGGCAAAATATTTCTTGCTCCCATATCAGAATAACCACAAAGTAGCCTTCCTCTTTGTGACAGTGTATGGTGAAAATGGTATGCATACATGTACATGGTTGCATGTGAACCTTCATTTTTTTAATGCTTGTGTTAATAAATGCTGAAAATTTAATTATTCTATTTCAGGAGCGAATACGCAATTGTTGAATTCAAAGACACAAATGAAGTTGAGCTGGTCCCAATGACATGGATTACAAAAGACCAGAAAGAATGTTTCTGACCAAATTTTAAGAGCAATTCCAAACAGAGAATGGCAGTACGGCAGTGTACACTGCCAAACTCAACCGACTACAAGAAGTTTGAAGTGAAAATTATGTACCAGACCAGTAAGTTAGATGTTGAATATTTAATAAAAAATAATGATGTTACTAGTATTAAATGAACTAGAATTAATACACCTCAATATCTTGATAGGAAAAATTCTCATCTTATTTAGTATAATTATAATGGTTTAATGGTGTATTTTAGAGGACTACGAGAAGGGACGGAAGAAGCTCAAAGAGGCCGAGTCAAGGTCTGATTTACATCATAAACCAAATTGAAAGAGTGTAAAGTTTCTATTACAAATATATTGGATGATTCCTTTTCCGATCCAATGTCTTCGGTTTCAAAATGTTTTGTGCGAAACTGTAAAACCTGTGACATTTTGATAACTGACACTTCTTTCACCAGTAATCTTACTGGACAGAGCTTCTATACCAAAACTTGGGAAAATCTGAACTGCAAATCTTCTAATGTTGTCTATGGAATAGAATGTAATCTGTGTGGACTTATTTATGTCGGTGAAACCAAGGGATCGCTTAACAAAAGAATATCAGGTCATCGATTTCAAATAAATCATGGTGGTCAGCAGCTTTTATATAAACATTTTAATTCACCTGATCATTCTATTTTATCAATGAAAGTTAGAATTCTGGAAAAGATTTATCACCACACAAATAGTCCGTCGTTGAGTACACCTTTCCGTAGACAACGTGAAGAATTTTGGATTAGGAAACTAGGGACAGCCTTTCCCTATGGATGTAATGACAATGTCGATAGTGTTGGAAATCTTACAAGCCCGCAGTGTAATAATGTAAATGTGATGAGACTTTTTAACAATACTCAGAGACGTAAGCGTAGTCATGGACATCGTTCATAAAAAAAACCTGCAATACACGACGTCTCTTTTGATTCATTACTACCTTATGTAAATTAACAGTTAGGTCTACATCATATTCGAACCAAACTTTACTCTGTCCCTTTGAAACTTTTAAATAGTCTTCTTGAAAAGACCAAGGAACATCCAAATTTAGATTCCTCGACATGTACACCTGAATATAGGCTCGGTTCTGTGATTATGGATATTGCACATCATAGGCTTTTTTAAACCCGCACGTTTCACGGAAGAAAATACAGCTTAAACAATCCGTCTTTTCCTTTAAACTTCAATATGCCAATAAAGGAATTGACGCGGTTAATATAAGTAATATTCTTAATCACAAAAGGGTCCAGTCTTGTATTCCACCATATTTCAAGTTAAAGACTACGCCTTGTATTTCCTACAAATATACATCGACCATTGCTTCCAAACTTTTCAATTACAAAAACACTTTACATGGTCTAAATATCGACTATCTGAAAAATAATCCCCTTTCGTGTTCATGTTCTTCTTCCCCTTATAACTATAGTCCTGCTGGACACGTTATTACAGGTGACGTAAATATAGTTCGTAATGAGGACCTTAGATCACTTATTTTAAAAGGTCCTAAATAAAGGGAACCCCGATCCTTCAACTGGCATCAGAATTTCATAATTATGGATTCTGTTGAAAATTACGCCAGACGATGGGCTAGATATGAAAAAGAAGACATTGACACCTTGTCAGAATGGATTAAATGTATCAGATCCATGTTAAAGTCACGTATTAAAAGATTGAGGGGCAAAATGAAAACCATCTATCCTTCTGTGTTCAATAAACCAGAAGTGAAAAAAGAATTAGATAGATTACACGATCAGTACGTACTGGTTCCTGCCGACAAAGCAGGTAACATTGTCTTCGTTTGTAAGGCTCATTATATAAATTGCATTCTAGAAGAATTTGGATTTAATTCTACAAGTGGTAACCACATATACTCATACTTCCCTTTCTAAGTTCTTCAAAATCACCTGTTAGTTTTGAATACTTTTAATATTCCACAGAGCCAAAATGAATTTGAACTACCTTATATATATTGGATTCCGAAACTTCATAAGAATCCTTACAAACAAAGATACATTGCAGGTTCCAGTAAATGTTCAACCAAGCCTCTTTCGTTACTTCTCACTAAAATATTGACAGTAGTGAAGGAAAAACTTCAAGAGTACTGTACAACTATATATTCAAGAAGTGGTGTAAATCAGATGTGGATACTTAAAAATTCTAAAGAACTTTAGGACAATTTGAAATCACAAGACTTTACAAAAATCAACAGCATAAAAACTTACGACTTTTCAACTTTATACACAACAATTCCCCACGACAAATTAAAATCCAGGCTTTTTGATATCATTGACAGCTGCTTCTTCAACAAAAATGGAACTCGTAAGTTTACTTACCTCGTAATTGGTCATTTGAAAAATTATTTTGTTAAAACAGATTCTGATTGCACACATAAGTACTCTGAAGTTGACATCAAGAAGATGCTTGAGTTTCTGATTGACAATATCTATGTGGTTTTTGGAGACCAGGTATTCCAACAATCTATTGGAATTCCCATGGGTACTAATTGCGCTCCGTTTTTAGCAGACTTATTTTTATATTCATATGAAGCAGAATTTATGCAAATCTTTTACGTGAAAAGAAGAAAACACTTGCTGTGGCCTTCAACTCGACATTTAGATATATCGACGACGTATTGTCAATTAATAATGATAATTTCCATTCCTACGTCGACACGATATATCCTGGTGAGCTTGAGATAAAAGATACCACAGAGTCTGACACTTCTGCTTCATACTTGGATATTTTACTTGAAAAAGACACTAATGGTAATCTAACAACCAAGCTATATGATAAACGTGATGACTTTAACTTTTCTATCGTCAACTTTCCCTTACTTGTGCAGCAATATACCTTCATCACCTGCATACGGAGTATTTATATCTCAGTTGATTCGATACGCAGGAGCATGCTCTACGTATGAACAATTTCTTAAACGAGGTAAATTATTGACAAGCAAGTTGATGAAACAAGAATATCAACAGTCTCGTTTAAAGTCATCATTTCGTAAATTCTATGGTCGATACAATGACCTTGTCAGCAAATACAATTTATCATTGAATGAAATGCTGACTGACGTTTTTCATACCAATTGTTAGTCCATTATTTATACACTGAATTGACCACGGATTTTTTCCGTTATTTCCCGATTATGACAACGAGCACACGGCGGGTGTGACCGGTCGGCAGGGGATGCTCACTCCTCCATGGCACCTGATCCCACCTCTGATGTTTCGGAGGTCCGTGTTTGCTCTGCTCTTATTTTGTATATTTGTTTAATGGACGTTGAGATTGAATACTGTTCGTTATTTCCATATCCTTCTTACAGACTGAGGATGAGGAAGTTACAGCGAAAAGAAAAAAAAGGTGCATAATTTTAATTTGTATTCATGTGAGCCTTATGCAGGATTGCCTGACTTTTTATGAATAAAAAAAAAATAAATTATTTTCTGATTATTATTCTATTATTATTAAAAGTCATTGTTTTTGCATGTCATCAGTTTTGTATCATTATTTTATTTGACTACCTAATGTGCAGGATGAAGAAGAGGATGGTGAGATTAGCATCCCAAATCTTCCAGTACCTCACACACTCAGTTAGACGAAGTGGATCAGGCATTACAAAGCAACAATGTTAAAAATCATAATTAACAGGGTACGCAGACGCTCACGGTATCAATCACCCGGCATCCCTCTTTCACCTCTTCACCAGACACCACGACAATCGAACCAAGGCACTCTACACCGACGTCAGCCTCAGAATAAGAAATTTTCAACAATACCACACTTACATCTATATCGTCTGAGTCAACGCCAAAAAAACCATTCACATCTACAGATACATCGTCAAACCCCTCAGATTCTACTGTCCAACCCGATAACACCTTTGCTGTTTTACCAGTTACCTCGGAAACTTTAAATTATTGGCGGAATTATCGTTACAAACCGTTGACACTAAAGATTGCCGAAGCAGTTGGTGTTACTACATGGCAAAACGTCGTGATGACTGTAAATGATTTATTTTCTTTTGAAATTTGATTATAAAAAATGGTGATTTATTTTAATGTGACATATTTTATTCATTTTAAAGTTTCATTTCCTTTGGAAGAGCTTCAATTTTTTTAAGTTACCAAAAGATTTTAAACAACTTTTCTGAGTATACCCTAACATTAAATACTATAGTAAACTATAGTTAACTATAGTTAACTATAGTACCAAAGTTAAAACTTTGAAACTTGATTTACCTTAGTAAAATCTTTGGAACTTCAATTTACTGTCGTATGGTGAAAACTTTGGAAATTAATTTACTATGGAAACTTTGGTACTTTGATTTACTATGGTGAAAACTTTGACTTACTATAGTCAAAATTTTGGAACTTTGAATTACTATGGTGAAAGCTTTGGAACTTTGATTTACTAATGTAAAAACTTTGGAACTTTGATTTACTAAGGTAAAAACTTTGGAACTTTGATTTACTATAGTAAACTATAGTTTACTCTAGTTTACTATAGTATTTTTGTTAGGGATCCCTAGGTAGTTTCGATTCATGTTTGTTTAAATCATGACCCCCGGGGGTAGGGCGGGGCCAAAATAGCTGACCAAAGTTTTACATAGAAATATATAGGAAAATTCTTTAAAAATCATTTTCTCAAGAATAACAAATCCATGATTGGTTATGGGACTACTTTTGGATTTAAACTTTACAATAATAAACCAATTTCTACTTTTTCCTAGCCACAGTGCTCAGGTTAGCGATGTGGCCCATGGGCCTCTTGTTATCCCCCCCCCCTCTTCAGCAGCATGGCATTACGATGTGTTTACTAGTCTTTAGCTAGTTATGAAACGTCGTAACTGCCCCTTACGACGTAAAATAGATCACACTATGTAGCTCTGAAAAGTCGTATCTTCCACTTACAACCTTTCATAATTATACCATGCAGATACGACCAAATGTTATTTCCCCGTAACCATTTTAATAAATAGAATTTGATTTTAATATTCTGTTATGTTATACAATTTGATATTTATTTTTTAGAATGCTAAAAATGTCAATTTTGTCGTATCTGCCACTTACGACCTTTCAATTCCACAGCGTCGAAATATGGACAACTGTGAATTCCATGTGGTCCTTTTCCTTGTGATTATTTGTCAAATGGCCCCAACATTTCAAAGGGTATTTGATACGCAGTACAGTTAAGTTGGGCAATGGAAGTATCGACTAAATTTTGTATTTAAAAATGTATTCGTAATCGGGATGGCGATTATTTTTAGTACATTATTTATATCGATGATATGAGACACTTTTAAGTTTGTCTTTTGGTATTGTTCAAAGAATTTTGATGAAAGATTAAATTATAGATGAAGTATACAATTGCTGCCGATTGTTCTTAAAGAAAATAAAATATATGTTTTGTGAATATCAATTTTTTAAAATAAAACGACGGGAAGGTGTTTTTAAAAGTGTGTCGGCGCATATCCGTTTTATGACGTTATTTAGGTGCGGCGGCTACCATAATCGCACTTTGTGTTTAATTCTATATTTTGAAAAGTATAAATCATTTTAATTTGAATTTTTCAGGACTGATTTAAAATAATTATAGCTTCCATCATGTAAAATTTTGTTAATTTACGTCGACTAGGAGAAATTTTATCAAAGTTGTGACATGACTTTTGGATCAACCCTCGTATATACCCATCCCTATTGCTTTGGTGGCAAATATCATTCTTGCATTACTGTTCTCATCACCAAACACTTTAATGATTTCTGTTTTGTTTTCATCTAACGTTCCTGAATATAACATATCTACTAATCTTTGCAACTGATTATTCTCTGAAAAAACATAACAGAACAATTTTGACACATCAGAGATAGAATTACAGTAAACAATTAACCAACAAAGTGTTCCTATCCAATTTTTTAACAATCTTTTAATGTTTGGTTTGTTGGGTTAGACTTACAGCTCAGTAGTGTTGGTAGATCGTATCATAAAAAGCTGTACACACGTCTCTTGATGTTGGTTGTGCACGTTGCACTGAAGGCATGAAGGTTTGCTTTCGGCCATAAAGATCCAAGTTCACCAATGTATCGAAACCATTTTCTAAATGCGTCACTTTCATCAGCTGTCGCCTCACCAGCCCTGAAATATTTTAGAAGAACATTGTACAATTTACTTTAAAAAATAATGTATAAAGAAATACATTTTAATAATTCTGATGGTAGGATTGTATGTATATTGTTTTAACGTCCCTCTCCAGAATTTTTCACTCATATGGAGACGTCACCATATGCCGATGAAGGCTTCAAATTTTGACCTTTACTCGGCACTCAAGGCCATTGAGCAGCGAGGGATCTTTATCGTGCCAACGCCTACCGCTCACACGGGGCCTCGATTTTTAAGGTCTCACCCGAGGACCCGCAACTTTCACTTCAAGGTGCCCAGCGCATGTTGAAGGAACATTTGCTACCCATTTTAACGACTGGGTCAGTCGCGACCGAGACACGAACTCACGACCTCCCGATCACGGAGCGAGCGCTCTACCGACTGATGGTAGGAAAACATATCTTGCAAAAGATTTGGCCATATGCACTATTTACAAATGATCCTGGACTAATGCAATAAAAGGCAGCCCGTGCTAACAAAATTTACAAGACACATTAACCAAGAAAACACTAACTAACATTGCAGTTGAAAAAAAGGTATTAATGAATCTATTCAATTCAAACACAAATAATATATGCAGTATATGTCAACAATAAAGAATTTCAAGTACCTCTTTTCCTGTCTTAATCTTTCATTTTGGTATCTTCCCAGCTCTATGGTTTGCTCAATGCCATGATTCACTTGTCTTTCCGCAGAAAGAATCTCTTCTGATGATGAGGCCAATTGTTGCTATCCATTATCAAGGACTTCGGTTATGTTTAGGGGCTTTTCGAACTTCCCCTATAGACAGTTTATATGTTGAGGCAAATGAACCACCTCTCGATTTAAGAAGAATTAAACTTACTTTGCAGTATTTAGTAAAATTAAAAGCCAATACAGATAATCCAGCCTTTGACTGTTTTATCCTGAGAATGGAGATTTATACAATAAAAAGAAAAGAAAGCATTAAATCAATGTGTCTTAGATATAAAAATCATAAAAGAGATTCCGAGTTACTGTTAAATATGATTAAACCTACTGATAGAACTGACATACCGCCATGGAAATTTCACCATCCATCGAATAAATTTTCCTTCAATCCAAGAAGAAGGGATGACCAATTCTTCTTCCTAGTATCCTTGTTTCCAAACCGCCCTCGGCCATTTTTTGCACCCCGCCATTTATAGACACCTGAAAAAAGTAATTAAAAAATGTCAGACATCTTCACACATAATGCTTCGTTTAAATGCAAAATTAATTGCTAAACTAGTATGTTCACTCAGCTAAAGAATATTAAGTAAAATTGGCAAGTGCACCCAACTGTATTGATGCTGGTGCAAATAAAATACATTCACATAGCTGAGTTACTTTATATACATTAGTCTGACCATATCAGAAATATGCAGTATTCGATTAGAAACATGTCATACTTACCACCCCTATCACCATTTTTCCATCTCATGGCGCAGGGGGATCATTACATACCCCGTATCATTTAGTAGACAAACTGCTTTCCTCTCAAATTCATCATACTCGAGCATCATTCGCCTAGCTGGTCTGGGCCTATTTTGTAATTTTTGAAAATTCACCAAATTTGAAGAGCATGGGTTTTCAAACAGATTTTCCAAAGATGTTTGTGCAAACACATGATAGATTGATAGAAGTTGAGGATGATAAAACCTTACAAATCAAATGAGGGTCTTAGTTTATTAAGACTTCAATATTGTAATTACTCTCTGTCTGTCATTCTTATTTTTTCTGCCATATTTAATTTCAAGAATGCTCTTCAATAATTGATTTTAACAAGTACATGTAGGTTCATAATGATCTCGTATTCTAATGCATATAGAATATTATTATTATAATTGCTGAAGAAATTGCCTACAGTAGTGTTGGAAGAAAAGGATGAGAGATTAGTACAATCAATCCCTTGGGATTAATTCTCTTGCTTTCTTCAGAAAATCTTAAATGAAGGGGATAATTATATGGATATGTATACTCAGGTAGTGTAGATTAAGATTTATTCAAATCATGACCCTTGGGACTAGGAAGGGACCACACTGAAAGTTCAATATAACGAGTCAAAAGTCATAGTTAGTCAAAAATATATAAGTATCCATACTTAGTTCAGATTCAAGTTTGCTATAATCATACCTAATCCCCTGTTTATGGTTAGATCAGGAGAACTTAGCGTTATAATGCTCAATTGATTTCTCCATTTTCCATATCACAGTGCTCAGGTGAGTGATGTGGTCCATGGGCCTTTTCTCTAAGTACACATACAGAGACTGGTCCAGTAATTTTCTTTGGGAGGTTCCTCAAGCTGTATCCTGAACCCCAACTAAAAGCGCTAGTTTGCTGACATGTCGATAATTCAGAAAACGGACCGCACCTAGCCCAGTACCTACTACACGGAAAGTAGTCTGCAGATCTGAACCTGATGCTGAGAAGACTGTGGATAGGGGGATGCAGACCGATTCCCATGCAAACACTACAGTGGATCAGACCAGGCGGCAGGTTTTAGAATGCGGGTGGAAGAGGTTACATTCACAAAGTTTCATGAGAATGACAGAAGTGTGGAGAAAATTGAAGAAAGAGAAGAATTATATAATTCCGACATTTTTTTTTTCAGAATAATCACAGGAATAATTTATTGGTGGATGAGAACATTTTCTATGCTGTTTTTGAAACATTTAAATTGGAATTTATATTCTTTTAGATGATGAGGGGTATGTTGCAGTCAAGTAGTGCATTGTTCAGATGAAAAGAGTAAAGAAAAACAGAACGAGTCCTTTTCCTGTCATACACACATTAACAAAGACTGTATATACTCTGTTCCAATTAGCAATTCGTACTGGAATATAAATGTCCACATGAAGCTGATGAGGTATATACGAGGGGTTATCAAAAAGTTCGTGGACTAGCGTCATAAAATTAAAACTGCTTTAGGCACATCAATTAATTTTAAAATAACTAGTTAGCATCATCTTTTCTATCTAAAGAATAAACCATAAATCATTAATTTTATTTTTTTCTAAAATTAGTAATGTTTTTTGTAAGCAATGGTATATTCAGGCGGCGCAACCTCGAACACGACGTTTTTGCGATCTATGTGTAACTGAGAAAAACTCTTTTGATATGATCATTTGACATCCAAAAATCCCGTTAATTCAGGTATGTGTCGGAACACTATTGTTCCATAAAATATGAAATTTTCACTTCATTCTGGAAGTTCTATGAAATTTTATCGTAAATTTTACACAGAATGATCAAACAAATGAGGCCTTGAAAATGACGTCAAAAGGGGGGGGGGACAGTTTCCAAAATTCTATAATGTTTTACCCCTGAAAAAACTGGTATAGACCTAAAATATGTTGAAACTGGCTACAGGGAAATAATATGCATCCAGCGTACTTGTCTTTTAATGTCAAAATAGATTCAGAGAGAAAAGGGATACACAGTTAATGGCGATTTGCAGTCAAGGTGTGATAAATCAATGATATGTTAAAATATGACTTTTATCATTTGTTGTAGATATTGAACTTCCATAAACAAAATATGCCGGCACAATCAAGCGCGGATCTCTCCCAGTGTATTAATCCATTTGAAATATTATATTCATTGAAGGCCACTGTTCATAACATTGTAAAGTCATATAAGCAAGGCGGGTTTAAGTCCTTACTCAGCTCCAGTGAATCGCATCAAAAAAGTGTATGAGGTAGAAAAAGCGGTCATTGAAAAAACAATAACATTATCGGACGTCATGAAAAAAACGACGACAGCGCCGGGTGATCATATAATGTCGTTTTCATTTTATAATAATTTGGCAAATAATGAACGTATCAGGCTTAAATTTTCAATATTTCTTTATTTTTTGTTGTTTTACGTTACATATAAATTTTGAAAGCACAGACTACATAGTACTAATTTTATAGCCTCAGTCCACGAACTTTTTGATAACCCCTCGTATGTTTTTCAATTGTTAACCATCACTTTCCAGTATTTTTTACTATATGTTTAAACTACCCATTATTGCATGCATACAATACTTGAACAGTCTTGTCTAGACACTTGAGAATTCATGATTTATAATTGAACTGATTTATATAGCCATTTTAGGTATAAAGAATTTCCCTAAGCTAAATTATATCGTTCTTCTTGGTCAGTTCTGGGGTTGTTGATTGGAGTCATCAACCACTCCTTTAATGGGTAACCGGAATTCCCTAATAGCCATCTTCCATCAGTCAGATTTGACAGGCACTGTGGCAAAGAACTGCTGTGAAAATGATGTAAGAACTAAATTTATCAATTTTCATGTGTTTAATCAGAATATATACATGTATCAGGGAATCCATTATGATTATTCTGTAGTTATAGTTATGATTTACTCAAAAATATAAAGGGCAAAGTCTAATTTACGTCAAATGTTGTAATAGTACTGAAGCCGTAACATCGCTGATAGTGTTGATGGTCATACACTTGACTGTGTGCACAGCCCCTACATCAACCTTCTCCTCGCCCCTTATCCCAGAGGGTAAGGAGGTCTGTTCTTCCCCTCATTGCTATCTGGACTTCTCCTCTGCCTGCTTACCCCAGAGGGAAAAAAGGGCTGCTACCCCCCCTTGCTATCTGGACTTCACGGGTTGGGGGCCATTTGAAACCAATGTTATTTTTCCACCCCAAAAATTTAAAAATCCGTATTATACACATTATTAAAAGAAAGAGACATAAACTTACACTTTTCACTTGCACGGGAGAAGGGGGAAAACCTTGTCCCGTTTGGTAAGGCAGAGGCCTCCAACATTATCTTTGGGTTCACATATTTATCGATAGTCTTCTGTTCTTCTTCGCTAAGAAAAAAAAAGGTGTCCAAAACTATATGAGAAATAAGTTTAAAAATTTGAATTTATTTATAATTGTTCCGGAATATTCGTTATTAAGCGAATTAAAAAAGGGCTTTATGTATTTATAATAATTACCTATATAACTTTAAAAACAAAATTGATGAGAAAGGTGTGTAAAATGCTCATTTCATTAAAAATTTTATGAAGTCAACTATGGTCGAGCAAAATTTTCCCGGGGATGCCGTTGGGCCGGGTCTTTTGCCAACTCTGAGGTCATATTCATTTTGCAAATAACTCTTAAGAAAATAACGTCTTTTTTTTTTTAGGTACGTAATTTTAACAAACGAAGCTTTTTGCCGAAAATTTAAAGTGTTCAAAAAAAATTGTTACTGAATATTTTTAAGACTCAATGTTTTAGTTTTTTTTTTTTTATGTTCCATGCAGTCATTTTTAAGTTGATGCTCATACGTTTGGTGGCAGGTATATTGATTATTTCCATGCTTTTTCCCCGGGTTTTAGTTTGTCAGATGCTTTTTTAAACGTTTCCCCGGGCCCTTGAACAATGACAGGTATGAAAATTTTAATGCCCCGTGCCATTTTCTCCATACTATCTTTAATGGTTCGTGTCTGAGGGTCATTTACAACGTAAACTTTAATGTTCTGAAATAAAAAAAAAACAACTGTATATGTAGATATAAAAATAGAGAGATAGACAAATAAATAGAGAGACGATAGGAAATAGAGCGATGAATAGATAATTAAATTGATATAAAGTAAACCCCGAGATGTAACTTATCTGTTTTTCTATGATTACAAAAACCCTCTGTAAACCGGGGTAGGTCCTGGCCCAGGCTGGGCTCACCCCCTGTGTGCAACACGTCTTTTCCCCTCGTTATCATCCAAAAAACCCCTGCGACCGTCCCGCCATCTGACGTCACTTTGTGGTCGTACCAAGGGACAGTCGCCGATCTCACCCCCATTCCCCCCCTTTCCTTTGTAGGCGTCATAATCCCGGGCAGGCCGCCCGGGACAATAAACGCCCCGGGGAAGCCCCAGAAAAGCCATCCAGGAAATTTCCTGGGTGAAGGGGGTGGGATTCTCCCCTTCGCAAAAGTTCCCAAAGTCCGTGATAATTTCCGGATAACGAGAATTTTGACAAATACTGGGGGGGTTAAGTCGGCTGACTCACTCACTATTCCTGCACTACTGCCAGGGTCAACCTCCTTGCCCCAGGGCACAGTCAGTCATCTCCATGGTGACAAAGTCCCTTTTGATGGTTCCAGGGTTGGGCCGGGAGGGGAGAGCTTCCTCAGGACGGGAGAGCTCCTTAATAAAGGGCTCCAACATTTATGTCCTCCTGGAGGACCTCCCAATGTGGAGGGCAGGAACAAGGGCGGCTGATGGGATGGGCTATCGCCACAAACACCTATCAGAAGGTCCGCCGGGAACAAGCTCATCCCAAAACTAGTGACCCTGCGACTCCCCATCCCCCGACCATTAAAGGTTGTGATTTTCTCGTAGTTTAATCTGCATAAATTTTGATTCCAAGCAACGGATTAGGTATGAAACGCATCCTTCCTGGTTGCAATGCGTCGATTTTATATGTCGCAAAATGATCAATCAAATCAAAACATGTTAATGAAACACATGTTAAAATTTTTGAACAGTTTTAGAAAAGTTGAAATGTTTTTTAGTTATACAGTAGCTGAATCGCGATTTGAACAAATTTTTCTGTAAAAAAAAACTTTAGTCTTGCTTTATGCTAATTAAAATTTTTTCTGCCTCATTGCTTGAGTTGGACTTTGGCGTCGTCATATAAAGTTAAGCAAAAAAAATAATTAAATAAACGATGGGAGCCATTTGAAACCTATGTTATTTCTCCAACCGAAATTTTGAAAATCTGTATTATAAACATTATTTGAGAGAGGGAGATTAACTTACACTTTGAACTTGCACGGATGCAAGGGAAATTTTTGTCCTGTTTGGTAAGGCAGAGACCCTCACCATTGAGTACGTCTTAGGGTTCACAAATTCATCGATAGCCTTCTGTTCTTCGCTAAGAACGAAAAGGGTGTCCAAAATCTATATGAGAAATGTGAAATAAGTTTAAAGATTTGTCCTGAATTTACTGATAATTGTTTAGGTATAATAGTTATTAAGCGAATTAAAAAGGTCTTTATATATATTTATAATAATTGTCTATATAACTTTTAAAACAAAATTGATGAGAAAGGCATGCACAATGCTCATTGTCATTAAATATATGTGATGTCACATTCATTTTGCAAATAAGTCTTAAGAAAATAATTTCTTATTATTGTTAGGTGTGTAATTTTAACAAACGAAAATCTTTGCAGAAAATTTAAAGTGTTCAAAATAAACTCAGTCTGTATATTGAATATTCTTAAGACTGAAATTTTTTACACGTTCCATGCAGTATTTTTTAAGTTCATGTCCATACGTTTAGTGGCAGGTACTATTTATTATTTTCATGCACTTTCCCTGTTTCATTTTGTCAACTGCGCCTTTCTTAAATGTTGATATCAATTTCACCACGGCTTCGCCTTGAACAATGACAGGTATGAAGAATTTCAATGTCCTGCCATTTTTTCCTTACGCACTTTAAGTGGTTCGTGTCGTAAACTTGAATGTTCTAAAATTTAAAAATAAAACAACACCGACCACTGGTCCATCCGGGCCTCTGGTACCTGCATCAGACCGGTATGGGGCCCCTCGGCACCTGTGATTCCCAGACTGCTGGGGTTGCTTTTGGCTGCTGGGGGACCAGTTGTTGTTGTCGGGGGGATGTCCTGTTTGAAATCCAATCCTCCGGCTGCTGCCGCTGTACCCTGGGGACTTTGGGTAGGCGAACAGGTCGGAGTGGGGAACGGGCTCCCCGGGCTGTTCTCGGGCGGGGGCGACGGGTTACGAAAAGGCTCCGGGCTACTAAGGGGCGCCGAATATCCCGGGGACCCCTCTTCTTCCTCTGTCTCTACCCTTCTGTAGGGAGTGGGCCGCCGTCTGTGCCTTCTTCGCCTCCTCTCCTGTCTTTGTCGCATGCCGGGTATGTCTCTGGCCAGACCCTGTGTGGCTATCGGCCATCTGGACAGCTCACGATGGGTCGCCACATCCCTCACTATCCAGACAGCAAGGACTTCAGCACCATTGTCCAAGTAAAATTTCTGGAGATCTTCCTCCGCAGCCATTGTAGACGTATACGATGATACTAACGAATGACGCCGTGTGCTTGCGAGCGTCTGTATTCATGCACACACGTTGGAGAGAGCAACTCGATGGCGAGAGACGAAATATGGCGGACCCAGATTGTGTGTGATGTGTACGTTGGGACTTACACACACATTTTCGTAGATTATTTAGTGTGTATTCATAGTTGGATTCAGTCATAATACAGGTCTAAACAAGGTAAGTTTTGATATTACCCCTTTTCCCCCGTTTTCGGCAGATGGCTTCCTTAAAGTAACACTCAGCTGATGCATTATTTTTACCATTGCATCGATTGCATTTGCTAGACTGTTGTATCCCAATCTTTTGTTTATAATGTCGATGATGGTTCAATTTGTTGACACTTAATTGTGCTCCCACCCAAATATTATTACTGTAAGCGGAGTCGGTGGAACCAGCTGCAACGAGAGTAAAAATATTGTTGGGGGGGGGTCTAAAATATCATGTGAAGTGTTTAACTCTTTAGTTACTTTTTCAAATCATAAGTTGGAAAGCTAGGCATTAAGAATTAAGATTGTATATTGTGAAGACATAAAGAGACAAATCTTACCTAATGCATCAACGTCAGTGCTAGCTACAAGAGAGAGAGAGAATAAAACATTGTACAACACCGAGAAAAAAATGAACTTAATGATTATATATACTAGATAAGTGATAGATGTATAAATATATGGAAAAGTGAGAATCGATGTAATTTATTTTTTTTAAAGTCTTTACGGAAGTAGTCTCTGCTGTCTAATTGTCATGAAAAATAGGGTAATTAATGATTTTTTTTAAGTAACACAGCAGAGACCACTTCCGTTATGAGTGTTTTTTTTAAATAATATGCTAAACGAATCTTACCATCCTGAGGGGAATCAGTGGGGCGTGATTGATCCACCACAAAACCAGAAGTCTCTGTTGAGACTGTAGCTCTACTGCTTTGTACTTATCAAAAACTATTGCACTATTTTATGTATCTTTGTGTAGTCTGCGTGTGTTCCAACTTATTTTGAAATCAAACTAAAAAACTGTAGAAGGAGAAGCGTATTAAAGGAATATCACAGAAAATTCTTTTTTTAGTTACCATGACGACACCGTTCATCGAAATCAAAAACCGAGGCACTACTCTATGTATCTAAGTGTAGTCTACTTGTGTGCCAAGTTATATTGAAATCATACCAAAAACTGTAAAAGGAGTAGCGTTTTAAAGGAATTTCACAGAAAATTCTATTTTTAGTTACCATGGCAACACCGTTGATCGAAATCAAAAACCGATGCACTATTCTATGTATCTTAGTGTAGTCTACTTGTGTGCCAAGTTATACTGAAATCAGACCAAAACTGTAGAAGGAGTAGCGTTTTTAAGGAATTTCACAGAATATTCTATTTTTAGTAACCATGGCAACACCGTTCATCAAAATTAAAAACCGATGAATTATTCTATGTATCTTAGTGTAGTCTACTTGTGTGCCAAGTAATATTGAAATCAGACTAAAATTGTAGGAGGAGTAGCGTTTTGAAAAATTGTTTACAGACAGACCTACGGCCGGACGCCGGACGCATTACTCGCATAAGCTCTTGTGGTCTCTGACCAGTAGAGCTAAAAATAGACACGAATGAAAATAGTTGAAAAATGGGGGGTGGGGGGTATCATACAATAAATAATAGGAATAAAATAAAATCTTAAAATGCTGTTCTGTATATGTTGTTGATAGGAAATAAATAAAAGTAAGCGATTTCCTGGAATCTGTAGAAGATAGAAAATCAGGAATATATTCAGTAGAAGATGATGATTGCGATGAATCCGTAGTGAGAGAAGTCACGGAATCAGTAGAAGTAATGGAAATAGGAACTAAAGAAATAATTTTTTTTTTTACATTGAAAAGTGTACATGTTTGCATAACTAGTCGCGGAAGCAAAGAAAAAGATAATCTAGAAACGAGAGAAGGAAAGACTGAGGGTGGACATTCCCGTTGTCCACAATACGCAGTTTTGAACTGGCATACACTATCTTGTGCGTTCCAACTCCGAATTCAATGGGCAATGTGTCCTTGGCCATTACCATATCTCTCGCAAAATAAATACATAAGCATTTCCCTTCGCATCTTGCAAATCGGTCATCACAACAAACGGTCGCCCTCTTGCAAGGAAAGGACAAGCAATTTACATAAATGAAGAAAAAAGACACATAAGCACACTTACTAATCGCATCGTCGCCGCCAGAACTTGGAAGAATGTGGGAAACTAGGTGGAGGGGGTTTAAGTCAACACAGAGATAGCGAAAAGAAAGAATGTCCCATTTACCCCTTTTCACCCATTCTTATTAGATTCTTCCATACCGTAAAAGACTTCTATATTAAAAGAAAGGGGGAGGAGGGGGTTGGCTGCGGTGTCTTCGTATTTTTTTTTTAAATAAAATGCTTTAATTTTTATGTGTAGGTATATACCAGCCTTACAGATCCTAACTGTTTTGCGAGAAGAAAAAGGTCTTAGTCCTAAGAATTCGCAACCACGATAACACATACATGGCCTGTGCCATTACCATGGAATTGTTAAAGCAAGTCACAACACGGGAATGGAACAGTATTGGTATATATGGTGATCTACAACATACTTTATTTATATAATAAGATTCGCCCCATCTACTATTTATATTCTTAACAGTTATGCTAATTCTATGAAAGGCTTTCTCTGTGTATTTATACCAAAGGCTTGTAAATAGAGTAAGAGATGCCGAGCAAAGGTTAAGCTGCACCCCTTGTTCACAAAGCATGGCATATCCGAGAACTACAAAACATAGCTGCAATACTTAATTATTATTAAACACGGCTACCATAAAATCTGGACTTTTTCTTGCCTAGGTGGTAAAATTCTGCTGACTACTGGTTTCTGTTGCTTCGACTTCAGTGCTCTGGTTCTTGGCTTTGATGGAAATTCCATTTTTCAAAAATTTATAAATTTGCAATAAAATATTATAAATGTCAATTTAACAATTATGTACTCGTTTATTTGATACAAAATAATGAGGAGGAGACTGATTAAACCTCAGAAAAAAGTTAGAATTTTGTAAGTTTCTACTTAAAGTTCTTCTCCCTTTTGTAACGACTCAAAACCCAGAGCATATATTCCTCCAGCTTTTTGCAAAGATTTTATTTTTTTCCTTAATTTAAATTCATGATGAAGTTGGGAGGGCGGGGTGAAAGAAAAGAAAAAAATACCTACCACAGGTGATGAAAGCCATCCTATGGGAGGTGAAGACCACACGAGTTGTCCTGGAGTCTTCTGGTTAAAAGAAATAAAAATAATTTTATACGTTACACAAAAATGTTGTGTTAAAGTACAATAATGTTGTATTTAATAATAAAAAAAATAATCAATTTTAACTTACCACCTGTAGTGACTTGAGGCTGGCTGGGTGCTTCTAAAAGGAGAGAAAAAACTATTTCTTAAATATTTACGATAGACCCTCTCCTCCACACACACCCAAGAAAGAGAGAAAAAAAAGAAAGATCTTGATTCAGTTGTCCAGAAATATCCACTACACAAAAAATATGATATTTATTATAAACAAGAGAAAGAGATCTTACTACTATCAACCTCGTGATCAAGTTATCCAGAAATATCCACTACAAAAAATATTAATTATAAAGAGAGAGAGAGTCCTCTTACCTTGCCATGGGTGTACCGAGAATCAATCACCACCTCCCTAGTCCCAATTTCAAATTGAGCATGGAGGACAGTCTGTCCTCCACCCAACGTAAAATCAATACACTCACATGCCCCCGAACATTGGACAAATGGTTGCTCCCTTTCTTCACAGCACATTGTAAACGGTGTGCACTCTGGGGTAGAAAGAGCCAACATCCCAGAGAGCAGCACGGACACCATCCACCACATACGGATCACCATCTTTGTATAAAGTACTCGGGTGACCCTTATCTTTGAGAAGGGGGGGGGGAGCGGCAACATCTGAGGGACGCCAGAGGAGACACAGACAGAAAGCATAGTGACCCCTTTTTTCCCCTTATCTCTCGAATTCTTTCAAGATTTCCCACTTTTCTTCATGATTTCCATTTCAAATGAGGGTAAAAGGGGGGGGGCATCTTTCTATGACTCCCCGAAGTTTGAATTCTTCACTGGATACATTATCTCAAGTGTATGATTAGATGATGGCTTCATAAATAAATACAGAAGTCTGAAATGTGTGAAAAAATGAAAAGGTTGTTCTGCATCTGAAATACTTTTCCAAAATGAGCAGTGCAATATAATGATTCTTGCAAGCTCCCAATCTTTTATTATGGTTTACTTCTTTGGTGCTCTACAGCACACTTTATAGTTTATATAATAAGATCTGCCTCATTTACTATATATTCTTACCAATTATGCTAATAACATGAAAGGATTTCTCTATATATATTTATACAAAAGGCTCGCAGTAGTCTCTACCTCAGAAGGTTTACTCTTTGTATTAGTACTAAAAGCTAACAATAGTCTTCGCCCACTAGTAAGGCTTTATTTATATATTTATACCAAAGGCTCACAATAGCACATAAAGATTATTTCCTCTAGATGAGAGATTTGGATTCTTTTCCTTTTTCCCTTTTTTAAATCCTTGAAACTTTACAGGAGAATCACTTTTAGGTTGGGGGAAGTTCCTAAAAGTGCACTTCTTGATGATCTGCAAAGACTGGTGAGGTAATTTACCGGAGTAAGGACAATCATGTCAGGCAGTGGTGGCAAGCTACAGGATTTGCTTGAACTAGTTGTTGCCTTTTTCTTATGACTTGGAGACTGATAACGGTCACTTTCGTCAGATTCATATCTTGCATTTGGCATTTGAACATATTCGTCGCCTGAGAACCATACTGTTCTATAACCAATTATTTGATTTTGAGAAAAATGACCTCAAAGTTTATAGCCTCAAGTTTTTTAACTTGTATATATAGAAAATCAAACCTTTGAAAATTATTACGTTAAAAAGGTTATCCTTAAGGCAAAATGCACATGAAATATCCATTTTTGCTAGTAATGCACCTTGGCCCTTGCAAGCAATCAGTAAAACTGCATCATCAGGGTTAAAATAATTTACTGAACAAATTTTAGGATCTTTAAAATCATTATTTATGTAACCGGGTATCCGGTTTATATATGAGATCAGTCCGTTTTTTGAATGAATATAGGTTTATTTCATTAATGGTACATGAAACCTTTGTGAATAAAATAGTCAAATTATTAAGAAAATAAGATGCAATACTTATACCGTAATCTGTAACAATCAATTTACTTGCTGCTGTACACCCTGCTTACGGATTTTTTTATCATTTGAAAGAGAGGGGGATCTTGTCAA
This sequence comes from Saccostrea cuccullata, assembly GCF_032062105.1. Lineage (NCBI taxonomy): Eukaryota > Metazoa > Mollusca > Bivalvia > Ostreida > Ostreidae > Saccostrea > Saccostrea cuccullata. The sequence goes on from NW_026931848.1 coordinate 43,760, forward strand.
TCCCAGGTAATCTACATTTCCGGCTCAGCAATAAGGAATCTGGAACTCTGTTTGCATTTACTATATTAATATATTTTCTTGACATTAAAATAGGCCATTTCCTCCGAATGTTTTTCCTTTTCTTAGCTTCAGAACCTCTAACTCTAGTCTTTGCTTGTCTAATTTCACGTTTTCAGCCAATAATTTGTCTTCTGAAGACGTTCCAGGCCTTGTTTCTGCAATGTCATAATAATGTTCTAGCTACAGTATATTAAATAACTACGGGTAGTTTCAACAAGAGGCCCACGGGCCTTATAGGTCACCTGAGTATCATGTTACTTAAACAACTTTCCAGCGATTGTATTTGGTTCGTGTTTTAATTCAAAAGCCATGAAATTCACAAATTTTTAAAGAGGCACTATTGCTTATCAAAGGGCAGATTTCAAAGCATTAAATTTTTTCTTAGTCAAAGTACCCCCTGACCAAGCGGCCCTGAAATTGTCTATTTTGAAAGAAGCCCCTTTCTTCATTATAAAGGGCCCGCATTTTTTTATGTTTAGGTTTAGTTATGAACATGAGAATAAAAAAAGTCCTGAAGGAGAAGGAAATAAAAAAAATTTGATAAATCAATTATTAACATTTGTACATTCTTTTTTTATGCTATCGTTATAGGCCCCTTACCACTGGACACATAATGCTTACAAATAGGAAAGTAGATCATTTAATTGCTTATTTCATCATCTGCCAGTTTGGCCCAGTTATATAAATTTTGTGATGTTGATCAAAATATATTTTTTAAAAAAACAATTCTTTAAAAGTTTTTCAATATATCTTCATTTTTTTTTTATATGTGCTAGGTGAATGTGAAGACATTGTTCTAAAATTTACTTGATGCCTAAGATTATAATTCCTATCATAAAACAGACAGGGAGTATTGGGGAGTAGGGTGAACATTTTTTCAATTAAGTGTGAAATAATTTTTCTGTCGATACAAATGATACTACATGCCTGTATATATTTGTATATTCTTGCCTTTGAAGTTGATTTTTTTTTATTTCTTCAGGTTATTGTTTATTTCTTCCTCAAATGGACTTAACTTCTCCCAAAGTTTTATTCATTACATCTGATGCATAAGCAACCCTTTTCTGAAGAATGATGCTTAGACTGTAAGCTATAACAGAGACCTAAACAATGTCGCTAGCAATATGCAATAGTTACCACGGGCAGTTTAAAACCTGGGGGAGGAAAATAATTTACAGACAGATACTTTTGAAACGAATACATAATTATCTCACCAGCATGTCATTGTGCAACAAAGTCATCAGCATTTTATTTGTCCTTTGAACGGGTGAAACGTTTTGAATGGCACTCTTTTAGAATTTTACACTAAACCAAGCCATCTTCTCAGATCTAGCTTTATTTTCCCGCCGTTGAAATCTCGATCCCGACTCAAATTTGACATCGGAAAGAATATTTTTTTATTATTTTTTTTCTGAAAATTAAAGACCTTGAGCGGAGGGTTTGTAAAACTGAAAATAAGATAAATCCTGGCCTTAAAATGAAATTAGGTCATTAGCATATTAACCAGGAACAAAGGATAATATGTTCAAAGAATCCATGCATTTCACTATATAATCATTAGAGCCCCACCCTAAACCAAGAACCCTACCCTGGGGGCCCTAAAATTTACAATTTTGGTAGAGGCACTCTTGCTCATCATAACTATGGACTTAGTTAGTTTCTTTTTAATACCCAGGAGCAGAGAAGAAGATTTTAAAGAATTCATGTATTTTCACTATAAAATCAATAGAGCCCCGCCCTAACACCAGAACCCCTGTCCCTGGGGCCATAAAATTCACAATTTGGTAGAGGAAATAAAGCATTTCACTATCTACTTATTTAGCCCCGCCCTAGCACTAGAACCCTGACCCTAGGGCCATGAATTTCACAATTTTGGTAGAGGACTCATTGCTGATTCAATCATGCAAACAGTTTGACTGCTTGATGTCCATGAGTAAAAAAATTTTTAAAGATTGCATTAATTTTAGTGGTTTTGGTCCTACACCTAGGCCCCAGGAGGGCAGGGACCACGAAATTCACAATTTTTGTTTCCCCCTTTTCCCACAAATGCTGTAAACAAAATTTGGTTGAAATTGGTTTAGCGGTTTCAGAGAAGAAGCTGAAAATGTTAAAAAGTTAACACACGACGAAGGACGGACGCCGACGGACAAACACGGATGGCAATAGGTCACCTGAGTGACTCAGGTGACCTAAAAAGGTACTAGTAGATGTAAATTGGATATCTATAATTGTGTGATATGATATTGGCTTTATCCAACTCGTTAAATGGAGTATATTCGCTGTCCGATTTATAGAAAAAAATATACTTTTAACGGCAAATAATTATTATTTGCTCCAGCATGGTTTGTTTAACCTACACACATCCCCAGGGTCAAGATCCACCGACTCCCCAAATATGGCGTCCCTAGCCCCCCGGGAAGGGTTCCAAACAGCACCCAAAAAGATGGGATTTCGCACAGCAGACTTTTGCGCAGAGAGCTCTGCGGTAAACAAGCTTCCCTTCTGAATCCAAAAGAAATATTCTGGCCTTCATGAAAAAGCGTAAAAGAGGACAAATGGCGATTCAAAATGTCGGACATCCAAATTTTCTATTAATGTAATATAATTTTCACAAAGGAGAAATATTGTGTGATTATCTCACATAGTGTAATGCAACTTTAACATTTTTAGTTTAAATTAACTCTGAATATTTAGACGTTTCTACACTTAATTCGATTTTTATGCCCCCGTTATTTAAATTATTAAATATTATAAAAATAAGCTTACTATTTTTGTGGAGTTTCTGGGAGTAATGGAACAACAACGGAATGAGGATTTGGATCGTGAATACGGTTTACAATGGTATTTTATCTATGAAAAGTGTTCACCGAGGTTAACATCGTGAAAAACTGTGCTGACAAAACTGAAAGCATGACACGACACAATCACAAAGAGGCAATATTTTAATAACAATGAAAATACTAACATAAAAGAAGCAGAAATATTTTCCTGTCATTACTTCCAAATACAGAATGGAAAGTAGGAACAGAGAAATTCACAAATAGTGGGTATTGATTCAAGACATTATTGGTCCGGCAAGACTTTGTATACAAGAAAGTTGGATTTTGCTGGCCATATTTGCTTTCGTGAATGGTCTGAATCCCCCCCATTTTAAATAATTGAATGGGTGTGGCTGATGCATTTATGCAAGGACAGGGCAGCGAAAAATCACTTCCGTGCGTTATTTAGGTAAGTTAGTGTTCTTCTTTACAGACGTTAAATGTGCGTTTTCCATATACCTTTTTAACTCAAAATCGTGGTAAAAAATTAATAATGTAATCATTAAGCACTCTATTTATGCATATAAAACAATGTTAGTAATAATTAACATTACAGATTATTCGAAAGTTGGAAGAATTATATGTTGTACGTAGTGTTGTACCGATAATCAGAAAACATCGATTGTCGACGAAAAATGCTACCGATTCTGATGATCGATTATAATTTTTCATAATCGATCATCGGAAACATACTTCTAATAAAGTACATTTCTAGTTTTAAATTTATTTCTTCCTAATGAAAGAAAACGGTGTCTGCTTCTGATACTAGCCAAGTAGCTCGAAGCAGAGGTGCTTAGGAACCGCGTGTAAATTTTGCTGTGGGCTGATAAAATTTATTACTTATTCGCATGGCGAATTAAAAATCTGCAGGACCATTCCAGTCCCCTTACTGGAAACAAACGTTTTCCCCATGCTTTTTGCTTTAAAAATTCCAATCAATTAAATAAATAAAAGAAACATGGTCCTTTTGTTCATAAATATTCTTCATCGAATCCATTTACAAGTACTACATGCTTTGTGAAATCTTGAAAACGATCGTCTTTTTTTCTAATCCGAATTTCCTCAATTTCTTTTTCTATCGATTATACATGGTAGATATCCAATAAAATTATTTCCAATTACTCAGTCATATGAAATGGAAGTATTATTAGGGGTCTACTAATTTCAGATAGGGTTTTAAAAATATTTAAACTAAAAGAAATCTTATTCATATGACGGTGTCATCAGTAGGCTACTGTAAGTATATAGTCCAATGACCAGGGAAAAAAGGGGTTATGTATATACCTTTGCGAAATAAAATAGTACAATTGTTAATTGAATTTAATTTCATTTCCTATGATGAATTATTTATGCAAAATTTGATTTAACTAATGAAGAACTTCAATTTTCATTTTAAATAAATGTATTTTATATTTAATTAGTATATACTTATTAATTAAATGTCCCAGTGATGTATGCATTGGGTTAAAAAAAATCAGAGATTGTGGAGTAACAGATTTAGCTGTAGGCTCCTAAATTTGAAATTTTAAGGAGCCCACATGGCTAGTGGAAATTTTAATTAAGTTTAAACCCGGAATGTATATAGAAAGTGTGAAATAAGCAAAACAACGAAGAAAACAATAAATTATATATTCATTTTAAGAAAAAATATGAAATAATTGTAGTAGTCTGCTTTTATGTACCAAACTATGACATCCGATTATAATCGGTAAAATCGCATCAAACGCAGTAACCGATTCCAACCGATGATCGATTATGAAAATTATCCACTAGTTGTAGGGTTTGGGAACATGTCCATGCGCCAGTATCAATATCTGGATGGCAGAATCAGACATTATACCCCAAAAAGCATGAGAAAATAAATAATTTTAATAATACCTACATTTACATGTCTATGTTTTTCATTCCTGCATAATGTTACCAGTTCAGAATATTAAAGAGAATTATAGGTAATTTCTTAAATGCAATTTAGGAATTTAAGGTAAAGCTTTTCTTGTATGTTTCAAAAGTATACATGTAAGTATCCTGGGGGACAAATTTTGAAAACTTCTCTCTAGCAGTGGGGAATTCAGAGAGTTACTCAGGTGACCTAAAAAGAGAAAAACCTGGCAAGTTTTATTAGAAATTTAATCAAGTTGGTACAAATTAAAAAAAAAACACACCTCTTAGATTACCTTAAAGGTGTGAAGAGAGTGTATCTATTAGAATAATTTGTTTATTTGTTCACTTAATTAGTAGTGTAATAGTTTCCAGTACTTACAGTAAGCCTGTATTGTTGGAAGGACACCGTTATACAGTAGGCACACGGACCCCAGTCTTGTTTAAGTAAATATCATTAAAAACAATACCAGGAAATTATTATTAGCAAAAAGTAATTGTTTGTAGTATTTCACCGTTAAAATATAGTTCCGATTGGTATAAATTTGTAGGAGTTATCAGTGTAGACTTTAGTAAAACACTTTAATTGACAATCAATTAATCTGGAACATACTAAAGAATTTTTTTTTCTTAAAACAATCATTACATCTGGCCATGGGATGTATACCATTCAATATTTTTTTTAATGAAAATATAATTGCAGTGTATTTACCGAACTCTACATGAGTTTTTACTGAAAAATAATGACATGAAACTCCTACTGCTTAACAGGAGAGTGAACATATGTATTTATAATTTATTTTATAGGATATTGAAATATATTTGAATACTCCTATCGAATATCAATTATTGACAATTTGACATCCCTAGTGAGTAGTATTTAAGTAAGGGTTTCTGTCCAAAAAAATTCTTCGCTCATAAGCATTAGTAGTCGAAAGAATCGAGAAGAAGCAAAATGAATTAGGGGAGAGAAGAACCGTAACGTACTGCAGATGGCGCCGGGGATTTTGCCAATCCATGGAACTTTTTCACGCTCTGCAACCGCAGATGATGGTATCTGAATGGTTTCGAATGCACCTGCTGTTGGCCACCTCCATTCCATGTCCAGTTACTGCCTTGAC
>NW_026931849.1:0-49878 GCF_032062105.1 Saccostrea cuccullata
TTCTCTGTAATAGTCTGGCATTTCTTTTCCGAAGCTTTAATTCTAGCTCTTTATTTTCATCAAGAATTTGATCTAATTCTCTCTCCCGTAATTGTCGTTGTCGTTGTAGTTGTTGTTGTCGTTGTTGTTCTAATTGAGCTCTTCTCTGTAATATCTTAGCATTTTTTTCCCGGAGCTTTAACTCTTGCTCTCTTTTGTCATAAAGAATTCGTTCTAATTCTCTTTCCCTTTTTTTCCATTCTAATAATCGCTGAGCATGTAACTGTTTTTCTCTAGAAGAATCCATGACCCCCCACAGGCAGGGAGCTGGCTCTGACTGTAGAATGAGCTGAAAGTAGGAGAAAAGCCGTATTTATACAGTGGATGACGTCACAATGCATAGGTAAGCATTTTTTTTTTTTGCACACGGCCCTAAACAAACTTGAATCGCTGCCAAGTAATACCTGTGTAGTCAGCATATTTTTTGCACACATCTGCACTCTCTTGAACCACCTATCCCCTCCAGGGGCTGCACTCAGTTGACCCACCTATCCCCCCCAGGAGCTGCACTCAGTTGACCCACCTATCCCCCTCAGTGGGATGTCCTAGATATTGACCCACCCATCTAGGCCCGTTATACTACTGGTGTACATCTTCTTTGTAAGATAAATAAAAATCCGGGATTTCCGGCAAAGAGTGTTAAAGTGATGATGTTGCCTATTTAAGCATGACCTCATAAGGAAGACAAAAGAGACATTGAATAATTTATTAACAAATAATTATTCCATTATGTTAAAGGATTGGTGAAAAGTCCGAGCGAAATGAAAAGGGGTGGTAGGGGGCAAAATCTCCCCCCCCGCTTGTTAGAGATCTGCGAATGCAGAGACTGGACGTACGTCGTTTACTCTGAGTTGCTCACTTTTAGTAAGGAGATCAGAGGTTAGGCACTGTGTTATATAGATACTATAACCTTACATGGAATAACAAAATCATAGGGGAGACCACAGGTCACCCAACATAATCCATAAATGTTTAACTCTGATATATCATATATCTTATAATATTGAAGTTAATGTTGCTCAGCAACCCCCCTCCCCTCTTTGTTTTCTAATACCCATCACAGATGGTTATTCCCTTGACAAAAATAAATTTTCTGTTGTTTTTTTTTGCACTGAAAAGGTTTCACAGTATTACGATTTATTCTATTTTCACTTTACGTATGCAACGCACTACATTTTGTAGCGGGGTAAACAGACCTGAGAGACGTGAACTGCGCGGGGGACCTAAGGTCCTAGTTCAGTGTACGTTTTATCCTTCTGTGGTAGAATAAGGATATACGATATAAGAATATACAATGAAAAACCTTGTTGTAGAGCGAAACTCCCCCCACAGTTAGACTTCTCCGGAAAGTCCTTCTCTAAATCTCATACAAAGATACTAGTATCGCTCGTTATGTCTCAATATTAACATCCACTGACTATTATTTTATTTCTTATGAAGACTGTTATTTCTTTTATTTCTTATGAAGATCATTGCCGTTAATAAGTCCATAAACGGCACGAAGCTAGCCACTTGACGTATAGATTTGAACAATGGCTGTTCCAACACTTATGCGTACAATGACATATCTATATTTTATAATATAACTTAACATTTTTATTTGAATGATTTTTTTACAGACAGATGTAAATATAAACAATAAAATGTCTTTGTGTGTAAGTACGGGAATTAATGTCGCAGCTATTGCTGGGAAAAAAAGACACAACTACGCGGGTTATGTATTTCTTCGACAACAGCAGCGACATTGATTCCAGAACTAACAACCAAGCAAAATAAAGTATTTTGTTGTTTAATTAGGTTTTATTTCATATAGTAGACATTCGAGTATGTTGTACTTACCTAGACCTTAAGTTAAGATGTTTGTTTTCCACCCTTTATTCATTGTTTTCCGTATACACAGAATCAGATACATTTACAGAAAGACCTGATAAATCCGATAATTGTATACTATAGACCTAATACATACAATGTAAGTGTAGAAGTTGGAAAAGAATTGTTTACTTGTACTGAAATTATCTGAATTTATGAATATCCAGCAAATCGTTCGACTTTCTGTCACTGTCAACAATGTCGGTTCGCATTTCCTCGAATCAAAACAAAACGTATAGAATATCAATGTACGCATGAATATAAATTATGTTTGATATATTGTTAATGTGGGCGAATACGGAATTTTCATTTTATCTTTAGAAGCAACGAAATACGCGAGTTTCGAGATTGCAACTCTCCTACGATAGAGGCACAAAGAAGTATCCATTTCAGCAGGGAGATGGGACAGGTTGTTTCTGTACACAGACGTGCATAAGTAAATGAACGATATTTATGGCTTTTAGAATTTATTAAATGTCATAGGAAGTTAATAATGTTAAGCAGTGATGCGTTTGATGATTTTATCAAGCTCAACTATGCATACTTACAGATCTACTTTCAGTTATAGGGTACTTGAAAACGAAAGAAATGTCGTAGTCTTTATCAAAAGTAACCGATTTTCTTGATTGTACAAACAATTTGTAAAAGGTTGGTGGGTTTTTTGAAGTTATATTAAGGGGAAAGAATCAATGTGTCATTTAGATTCCCGACGTGCAATGATCAGATGCAAGTGTACCGTATGTATTAGAGGTCCATGCATATCAGAGATTCTCTTCCCTCGTCTGAAAAGTCTGACATCCACTGATATTTTCTTTTTTGTTAGGGTTTTTTTTTTTTTTTTTTTTTTTGCTTTAAAAAATGACGCCTTTACATAAATTCCCGTAATATTTAGGATCCGGCCTCTTTTTGTAACCTTAACTGAACTATGCTGCGATGTTACTTATTTGGCAGAAACACAGTTAGAGAGGAACGGACAAACTGACGGTGAAACCCAAATTGATTCCATATATGTATATCTTCTACTTGCAGACAGTATAAAATTCCAAAGAATTTTCGACGATTGTTTTATTTTTGATAGTTTACATACTAGAAATGTCAAACTAATAAATGAAGTAAATGACAAACTGGACGACTTCACCTTTTGAATTTTCAGTTTCCCCTAATTATCTAGTTTATTCTTTTATCACCTACATATAGAATTTAGTGATTCGGTATGCAAGAGCATTTTTTGTATATAACGATATTTAAGACCAGGCAGGTTACAAATATGTTGATGTTACATGGTTTTCTTGTTAAATGTCCGCATTCTGGTCTAAAAAATGATTGTTTTCAAATAGAACTTATCCTTGCATGGATCGTTTTTGTTTGTTTTTTTTTTTTACATATTTGATACCAATTGTTAAGCCACTATTTTATAATGCGGATTCTTCCCTTTAACTAATTGATACAGAGAACTAACAGTGGGAGTATTTAGTAGAAAGGGCACCTGATCCAGCCTATTATGTATCAGGGGCCCGTTTTAACGCCTCGTGATGTGTACAGGACTTCTGAGGTAGAGCACAGTTTTACGTCATGCATTCTTATTACGTGTTTTCTTCTTTAGACTGTTTCTGGCAAGTGAATGGTTATTTACTTGGATGTCATGAAATTTTCACTAGTGTATTTAGGCATAAATAAAGAAATATGGTTTTTTTCTCTGCAAATTTGACGGAAGTAAGTTATAGATTTATTAATTACTAATTTTTTTTTATCCCCGCTCCGAAGGAGAGGAGGTATACTGTTTTACCCTTGTGTGTCTGTCCGTCCGTGTGTCTGTCCCTAACAAATTTTTGGTTGCAATTTTTTCAGCAACTACTCATCGCAGATGCTTGAAACTTCAACATATTCTTTGCTAAGGCATGTCATATGGTGGGATTCATTTTTGTGCAAATCCGATGTCAATTTCCTGTTTATCCCTGAGTCTGTCCATACCGTCAACTTCCTGTTTATCTGACCAACTGTCTGTACCATACGGTAAATGTATTACATTTGGATGTGTATTCTTTTTAGCGGCTTTTGCGGAACACAGCAACCGCTAAATCAAGCACAACGCTAAATATCTTTCACATATACACATAAATAAGAAAATGAAGAAATGCGGTAAATTAAATCTACGCTAACTTATTCAAAAGTCAATTTCCGCCTAATATCGTACACGCTAAATATAATACGTTTACAAGTATTAGCTTTCCTAAAAAGCTCGTCTGACGTGGTTTGCTTAAATTTAAAAGCGGAAAGAAATAATATATTGTGTTATATAATTTCTTTCGTTCGATAATATATCTTCAAGAGACCATGCATAATCAAGATTGTATACAATAATGTACAAAGAACTTTAAATTGAAGCTCCTGACTCCAGGATCATGAAACAAACTAAGACTAAGGTGATATTTTTAATCGCCGATAAAATATTTATTAATTATGGAATTTATTTCTTCATTTGCACATAACAACATCTCTGTGAAACAATATTAAAAATATCCCTAACCCTAACCCTTCTGCGGTCTGCTTGACTTTTACAACATTTTATTATAAAATAAAGATTTTGATCGACTTAGGCTTAAGATGTTTCAAGATCCTGGGTCAGCATTTTTCAAGTAATGTTTTAATGTTAAACATGTTAAATGACCTAACCAACTTTTTTATTCAACAAACAGAATAAAATGAAGATTGTAAATGATGAAATCAATGGGAAGATCTTTGATCACTTAATGGGCGCGTATAACCCGAACCCTAACCCTGGCGATAACAATCTTGGCAGAGCGTTGCACATGCTGACCATTCCCCTGCTGTTCTCAAACCATTTGATGTACAATGATTCTCTACTTAACACTGTTACAAAATTGACTAGATGCTGTCATGAGACAGTAATACCCGCACTAAGGTGTTTGCCTCTAAATACACGCTCCTACATATTGGGCGACTTTCCAAGGAAATAGTCAAAATAATTCTATAATTTACATGTATTAATCAAATTGATTATGAAATTCTCAGACCCTGTGACCTATAACTCAAAACGTCTTATACTTATTTTACACATGCTTAATTCATTATATACCAGTCTGAATTTTATATAATGATGTAAATTCATGCACGGATCTGTCGGGGGGGGGGGGGGGAGGGGGGTCAGGACCCCCCCCCCCCCTGGAATTTACAAGGTTAAAAAATGTATACACTAAAACAAGGAAAAAGTTACAATGGACCCCCCTTGGAAAATGCAGATCCCCCCCCCCCCCTGGTAAACACGAATATGTGTAAAATAGGTATGAAAAGTTAAACATTTGCGGCAATAGAAGTCACCACTACCCCCACCCCACCTCCACGATATTGGTTTTTGACGTTAGGGTGAGATTTACTTTAGGTTTTTATTTATTGTCAATTTTTGGGATAGGATTTTTTTTGACTGAGGTGGACCCCCCCCCCCTGGAAAAAAATTCTGGATCCGCGTCTGAAATTAGATTTTGATATATGTTTTGCTCATAATAGGACCTTTTTAAATTTACTACCCCCCCCCCCCCCCCTATCGACACCACAATCACACAGCACATACTTTTTGGAATAGGCTAGATGGAAAAGGTTTGTTAAAATTTAATATCGTTTGTAATGAATTAATTTAAAATTTGTTCTTGTACTATACATGTGAACATGTAAATTTCTACATTACATCACGTTGCGTCACCCATTATGATATTTATAGATTAAACACCATTTGGCACACCTCGGCCGATTCCCACTTCATCTGATAAGGTGACGGAATCGACGAAAGTTCGCCAAAATGGCACATGGTTGCAGTCTGGTGTGCATTGGATTAATTCATTTTGTGTTATAATTGGATTTATATTTCATGAAGTTTACGAGACACAGGGGGTCGGTAAGTAGAAGTCAACGATTAGGTTAAAGTTTAAAAAGGGTCAAAGATCATCCCATGCCACACTAGTCGAATTTCATATTGTGAAGTTATCTCCCGTTGTGGATGTGACATTCAGTTACTGCCAAAACTGGTGCGGATCCAGAATTTTTTTCGGGAGTAGGGAGGGGGGTTCACATCTCAGTCAAAAAATTCCAGCCCAGAATTTCGTGACAAGCAGGAGAAAAAAAATGAAAACAAATAAACAAACAAAAAAACAATGATAGTGAGGTCAATGTTTTCTAAGTTTATAGGGAGAGGATGTCAAGAGTCATTTTTTACTTGCTACAGTATATAGTCTTGTTTAAATAACAAAGCAAATGCCAGATGGGGGGGGGGAGGGGGGATTCCAATCTTCCTACCCACTTCCTGTCCCTGAAATAACAATCTATTTTGTGATTCCAGTTTAATAGTATATTTTTTTTCCATTTGACTAATTATTATACATATTTTGTTTCTTGTGTTTATAGTATGTCTGTCTATAAGTCTGCAAAAATTAAATCCTAGCTAGCTTGCCCATAAGTTTTAAGTGGGATGGGCAATACATATAGCTTCTACATTTTATAAGTTTATTTCTTGTGACAATTTAATAAGACCTTTTATTTGGGTACCATTAATTTTTACCTCTGATTGCTTGACATGGGATACACATTTTTACAAGAAAAATACCAAACTTTAAACTCTGCCTAATTTTTGATCAGTAGGTGCTAGGGCTTTCATACTTATCATGACATATTGTATTCATTTTGAACTGTCAACAGGTATAAATATGTTTGACCTTGACCCTAGAGTTTGAACCACTTAAAAAAAATTAACCTTGGCAATTAACTTTTGAACAGGAATTACTAGAGATTTCTTTATTTAACATGTGCATTCCTTGTGACAAGACTTTCTTCTGATACTAACAATTTGAACCCTTGACCTTTGAGTTTGACATATATTTGAGAAACTTCAACCTTCGCCATAGGCTTCCATACTGGGACATCAGTGTTTCACAAACACATCTTATCTTCATTATTATTTGGTGGTGTCTGCATATGAGGGAAGATGTATTCACAACAAACAAACAAATTACTAAAGAAAATATAAAACATAAATATGTTGGTCATGCATATCTCTGCAGAAAAAAAACAGCTTTTCAAATACTCCAACCATATTGTAACCCTTTCAAAACACTCATTTGAGCTTTTTTTGTTTCCTTAGCATATAATGTCTGTCGTGACGTGTTGTCCATCTGTTTGTCTGAAAACTTTTTACATTTTTAACTTCTCTAGAACCACTGGGCCAATTTTACCCAATTCATATAGAAATATGTACATTTGTATGTCAGACTCAGTCCATCTGTCTCAAAAAATTTAATCTTGGTTATCACGGTCATATCTACTGAATGAGAAGAGACATTCATATTAAACTTATTATTAGTATATTTACCTGTGAGAATGTCATGGTTTTTTTTTTTTTACATGTGACCTAGAAGTTTGACCAACTTGCAAAAAAATTAAGTTGTTATAAATTCATCATTTTGAAAAAGAAAAGTTAGGGCATTCATATCATAATGCATGTTTATTATTACCTGTGATAAGACCTTTCCAAATACTTTTACACTGTGACCTTGACCTTGAAGCGATCAAGCCTAACCTACTTTTCAAAAATGTTGCATTTGCTTATAACTTTTGATTGAGATGAAATATGACTCTCACATTTGACATGTACATAAGCATTCAAGGTGTTTCCCAGCATGCAATGTTTTTTTTATGCGCCCGAATTTTTTCGGGGCGCATATTGTTTTTGTCCTGTCTGTTTGTCTGTTTATCTGTTTGTCTGTTTGTCTGTTGTCAAGTTTAACCTTGGCCAAAACTTTTGAACCGTAAGAGATAGAGACTTCATATTTGGTATGCATACTCCTCTAACAAAGTTCTTTCAAATGACATCAAGGTCAATGACCTTGTGACCTTGACCTTGAGCATATTTTTGTATGCTAAAAATAGGTTTTTCAAGTGTTGGTCATAACTTTTGAACCATAGGAGATAGGGACTTCATATTTGGTATGCATACTTCACTAAAAAGGTTCTTTCAAACAACATCAAGGTCAATGACCATGTGACCTTGACTGTGACCTTTATACTAAAAATGGCTTTTTCCACTTTTTGTCGTAACCTTTGAACCATAGGAGATAGAGACTTCATATTTGGTATGCATACTGCACTGATAAAGTTTCTTCAAATGACATGAAGGTCAATGACCTTGTGACCTTGACTGTGACCTATATGCTAAAAATAGCTGTTTCCACTTTTTGCCATAACTTTTGAACCATAAGAGATAGGGACTTCATATTTAGTATGCATACTCCACTAATAAAGTTCTTTCAATCAACACCAAGGTCAATGACCATGTGATCTTAACTGTGACCTTTATACTGAAAATAGCTTTTTCTACTTTTTACCATAACTTTTGAACCATAGGAGATAACAACTTCAAATTTAGTATGCATACCCCACTAATTAAGTTCTTACAAACAACACCAAGGTCAATGACCTTGTGACCTTGACTGTGACCTATATGCTAAAAATAGCTTTTTCGTACTTTGTTGACGCTGGGCGCATAGTATTTCACAAACACATCTTGTTATCCCTTGACGTTGATTTTTTACATAATTTTCAAAATATTTAACCCTCCTAAAAGATTATTAGGCTTCTGAGTAACATTAAGGAAGACTTCAAGTAAGACAGGGCTTTTTGCACAAAAAACGTCATTTTCCGACCCACATTTGACCCCCCGGAGCAAAATCTAAATTCCAAAACCTTACTGCATATCTACATGACCCCACCAACCATCTCCCAAAAGATGATTAGGCTGCTGAGTAAAATGTAAGAGGAGTTCAGGGAAAACAGGGCTCTTTGTATGAAAAACATAATTTTTCAACCCCCATTTGACCCCCCTGGGCAACATCAAAATTCCGAAACCTTACTGCACATCTACCTGACACCACCAACCATCTCCCAAAAGATGATTAGGCTGCTGAGTAAAATGTAAGAGGAGTTCAGGGAAAACAGGGCTCTTTGTATGAAAAACGTCATTTTTCGACCCCCATTTGACCCCCCGGGGCAAAATCAAAATTCCGAAACCTTACTGCACATCTACATGACACCCCCAACAATCTCCCAAAGGATAATTAAGCTACTGTGAAAAATGTAGGAGGAGTTCAGGGTAGAAGGGGCTTTTTGTATAAAAAACGTCATTTTTCGACCCCCATTTGATCCCCCGGGGCAAAATCAAAATTCCGAAACCTTACTGCACATCTACATGACACCACTAATCATCCCACAAAAGATGATTAGGCTGCTAAGTAAAATGTAAGAGGAGTTCAGGGAAGATGGGGCTTTTTGCATAAAAAACGTCATTTTTCGACCCCCATTTGATCCCCCGGGGCAAAATCAAAATTCGGAAACCTTACTGCACATCTACATGACACCCCCAACCATCTCCCAAAGGATGATTAAGCTACTGTGAAAAATGTAGGAGGAGTTAAGGGAAGAAGGAGCTTTTTGTATAAAAAACATCATTTTTCGACCCCCATTTGATCCCCCGGGGCAAAATCAAAATTCCGAAACCTTACTGCACATCTACATGACACCCCCAACCATCTCCCAAAAGATGATTAAGCTACTGTGAAAAATGTAGGAGGAGTTCAGGGAAGAAGGGACTTTTTGTATAAAAAACGTCATTTTTCGACCCCCATTTGATCCCCCGGGGCAACATCAAAATTCCGAAACCTTACTGCACATCTACATGACACCACTAATCATCCTACAAAAGATGATTAGGCTGCTAAGTAAAATGTAAGAGGAGTTCAGGGAAGAAGGGACTTTTTGTATAAAAAACGTCATTTTTCGACCCCCATTTGATCCCCCGGGGAAACATCAAAATTCCGAAACCTTACTGCACATCTACATGACTCCACTAATCATCCCACAAAAGATGATTAGGCTGCTAAGTAAAATGTAAGAGGAGTTCAGGGAAGATGGGGCTGTTTGCATAAAAAACGTCATTTTTCGACCCCCATTTGATCCCCCGGGGCAACATCAAAATTCCGAAACCTTACTGCACATCTACATGACACCCCCAACCATCTCCCAAAGGATGATTAAGCTACTATGAAAAATGTAGGAGGAGTTCAGGGAAGAAGGGGCTTTTTGTATAAAAAACGTCATTTTTCGACCCCCATTTGATCCCCCGGGGCAAAATCAAAATTCCGAAACCTTACTGCACATCTACATGACACCCCCAACCATCTCCCAAAGGATGATTAAGCTACTGTGAAAAATGTAGGAGGAGTTCAGGGAAGAAGGGGCTTTTTGTATAAAAAACGTCATTTTTCGACCCCCATTTGATCCCCCGGGGCAAAATCAAAATTCCGAAACCTTACTGCACATCTACATGACACCCCCAACCATCTCCCAAAGGATGATTAAGCTACTGTGAAAAATGTAGGAGGAGTTCAGGGAAGAAAAGTGTGACAGACGGACGGACGGACGGACGGACATGAGTAACAACAATATACCCGAACTTTCTTTTGAAAGTGCGGGTATAATTAATGAAATTCTGAACTGAAGCATCTGGGAAAAGAAACAAGAAGATGCAAACTAATTTACAATGTAATATCATCCAAAATGTAATCGTTGGATAGGAGTGAAGTATAACACTTCAGCAACATACAAATCTATTTACACAATAGAGAATTAAAAGCGAACTTGAATAAGACATTTTTTTCTGTTTTCACTGCATTTTTCTCAGGCATTGTATTATCAGTTTTTACATTACTTGGAGCAGGGCAACTAAGAGAAAATATTTGACCACGTGCCTGATGTTTAGGTACTAGTAATTCAATGTCAAAGTATAATTTTACTGAAAAAATAAGCAATCAATTATTTAATCATAACATGTAGAATGATTAATTTTTGATACACAACACAAAACAGTGAGATTTATATAATAAGGCATTTTTTTTTAATAAAGAACTGAAGCGGACATGAAAGATGAAAGCATGGATTATACTAAAGACATGTAAATAAAAGCTTATTTCCTCCTGGGACGAACTACCTGCGTCTTTGGAGATTATGAATGTATCGAAATTTCCACCATCGAAATATCTAAACAATTTCATGGAACGATTGCATAAATAAGCCCTGGTTAAATCTAGTACTGTCTGACGCCGTGACGTCAGACAACAATATATACCGGTAACAAATTATCGTCGCAGTCTTTACAACAACTACATGTACTCATCGCGGATGCTTGAAATTTTAGGAGACATGTCATATTGTTGGATTCTTTTTTTTAAATCAGATTCACATTAGAGCGGGGGTGTTTCTAGTGAGCATTGGCTCACAGACTTCTTGTTGTTATTCACAAACGTTCTCTAGATTGGCCTTTAGACATTTTTGGGAATGGGTGGGGGAGCTTTTATTCTTAACGAACAGAAAACAAAAGTAATATAATTATGTGTCCTCATGAATACTACCTATTTCCTTCTCATTCTCGTCATTAAAACATCTGAGGTGGTGAAGAATAATTACATCATTTTGAAACAGAAATGTGTAGTGGGGATTACATACCCCTAATGCAGCAAGAAAACACCTTCCTGGCAAACATAACAGTTACACTACAGAAGGTTTATAATTCGGCTGTTTAATTTACTAAGTAATGAGTATTTGATTGCTTGTTTCTTCGTCAGTGAAGCTCTGAAATTATATTTTAACTGAAAAAATAGTATTGGAGTTGTTCCTCTTCTGCTAGTGTTAAGGCTATGACAGAACTGTCTGCTTCTGCTTCTGTACATAAGAAATAGTACCAACCGTGTTAAATCACTTAACATGAATAGATATCGGTAGGACAATTGCAGATTTAAAGTTTTTTTTCTTTTCTTAACTTTACATATAGAAGCAAGTTTTTTTTATTACCAAAATGACTAAGCTCATAAAAATTTTGACACATAAATTGTACTTATTTTTCCTCCAACGATAACATTTTTACACTTACCTCTTAAATTTTTATGTTGAGGAAAATAAAAACTAAATTAAAATAATCTTGTTTGTTGGTTTTTTTCCAACAATAGTTTTATGACGTCTGTTTTCGATTGCAGGGTTATGTGAAGACATTCTTTTATGCTTATTTGTTTTTTTCATAAAGAGGATATATTGAAATCTCTTTTTCTTTACCTTGCGTTGTTATATTATACCGCGATGATATCGTATAAATGAAGGAGAAGATTGATAACATATTTCATTTACTTTCTTTATTAACAAGCTTCGACATTTTTTCATTTGATTAAAATTTATATGTCATACATCACAAATTCCTGGACTATACTGGGTTACATTTATAAATGCCGCCTCCTTCCATAAGTAGACATAGGTCAGAACAAACTTCTGTACAACGAAAGTTAATCAATTGTTTTATACACAGGTTTCATTGGTTCGATAAAAAAATTTCTTTCAATTTTTTTCAATTTTGTAATTAGATATTAACTATTGCCACTAACTACGATTTTAGAATTTCATTGATACACATCTTTTCGCTTTATTCCTTCATAAACAGTCGAGGAACCAATCTCGCATACACATGGTACCTTTTGAAGATTTATTATAAGGTTAGGACAGTATTCTCACTATCATTTAACTAAATAGGCATTCTTATTTTGACGGTCTACAGTGACATCGTCTTCCAATAGTTCCAGAGCAGTTTGTCCGTATGTTTTATTTTAACCCGGGGACTCAATTAAGAAAATTGCTAAGAAAACTCCCATTTCCTTTGTATATTAAAGATCTGGTGATATTTATATTTTTCCCTTCTGTATTCATTTAAAGTCTCTTAGGGCGTCATCAAACTGAACAGCTCCGTAACGTCACCAAACGTCGTCATTTTTCATGAGTTGTTTCCAACTTTCTCATTTTGAATGATCGGGAAACTGCTGAAAGTTAAAGCAAATGCTTTGAATTTTTCCAAAAGACGACACAATAGATAGTTGATTAAAAAAAGAATAACTTTTATCCTATTTTTCTGATCAAAATTTGTCCGTTGTCTGTCGTTGTCGTTGGCGTCGTTGTCGTCGTAAACTTTTCACATTTTCATCTTCTCCTCAAGAACCACTGGGCCAATTGCAACCAAACTTGCCATAAAGCATCCTTGGGTGAAGGGGATTCAATTTTGTTCAAATGAAGGGCCACGCCCTCATTCAAGGGGAGATAATTGGGAATTAATTAAAATTTGGTGGCATGTTTAAAAAATCTTCTTCTTAAGAACCACTGTTCCAGGAAAGATGAAACTTATGGGGAAGCATACTCAGATAGTGTTGTTTCAAGTTTGTTCAAATCATTACCCCGGGTGTAAGGCGGGGCCACAATGGCCGACTAAAGTTTAACATAGAAATGTATAAGAAAATTCTTTAAAAATCTTCTTCTCAAGAATTACAAAGCCATAATTGATCATATCTTTATGGAAGCATCCTCAGGTAGTGTAGATTCAAATTTGTTCAAATCATGACCCCCGGGGGTAGGGCGGGGCCACAATGGCCGACCAAAGTTTTACATAGAAATATATAGGAAAATTCTTTAGAAAATCTTCTTCTCAAGAATAGAAAAGCTATAATTGATCATATTTATATGGTAGCATCATCAGATAGTGTAGATTCAAGTTTGTTCAAATCATGACTCCCGGGGGTAGGGCGGTGCAAATATGGCCGACCAAAGTTTTACATAGAAATATATAGGAAAAATTTTTAAAACCATCTTCTCAAGAATAGCAGAGCCATAACTGATCATATTCATATGGAAGCATCTTCAGGTTGTGTAGATTCAAGTTTGTTCAAATCATGACCCCCGGGGGTAGGGCGGGGCCACAATGGCCGATCACAAAGTTTTACATAGACATATATAGGAAAATTCTTTAAAAATCATCTTCTCAAAAATAGCAAAGCCATGATTGGTCATGGGACTACTTTTGGATTCAAACTTTTTCAATAATAAACTAATTTCTACTTTTTCCTAGCCACGGTGCTCAGGTGAGCGATGTGGCCCATAGGTGTCTTGTTTTTTATTTAATACTTTTATTTCGAAATAATACTCGTGTATTCTCTGATAAAACCCTGGGTTTTTTTTAATAGTGTGCTGTAGGGCCGTAACCTGTGCACATTCAAGCAAAATAAAATCTCTTCTTTTTTTGTCTTCCATTTTTTCCAACAAAAAAACAAATGCACTTTAACATGATAAATAAACATTTGCTGAAAATATCAGCTTAGTGTGTCCATTATTTTGCGAGAGAAACGCTTTGTCCATGATTTTAGCGGACAACTCTCGTCTTATATGCACTTGATTATGAGTTGTTTTTTAAAATATTGATAGACAACATAGGAAAATGTTGGAGGACTTTCTAGTGATCCTGATAGGCAGATATAAATAGATTGTATATTCAAAACAGAAGTTTCGAAAAAAAAAAATATGTTTGCAAAATGGAAGAATTTTCTGATAATCGTTGTATAAACAGTGTATAAAACAAAAGGCATTGTAATGTCATAGATTGTTGAAACGTGTGATTTTCTACAAGAAAAATGTGTATATAAATGTTTCCTCAGTTGTATTGTGTTTTACATGAAGTACTAAATTGACTATGCTTTTTGGGGAGATTATATCATCTCATACCGCGAGATATGTTTATATATACATATAAAAGATCATAAATTGCGCATTTCATTTAATTCCTTTATAAGCAAATTTCTACATTATTTCCTTTGATTGAAATTTATATGCCATAAATCACAAATTCCTATGAAATTAGTCAATTATCTTTTTTTAAATTTTATTCCCCGGGATATGTTTTAACATAATTTAAGATTAGTCGTTCTTTTGTAGAAATAATTGTCATAATTGCCTTTGGTGATCTTTAATGCTTTTGATCTTGCAAGAAGCAATTTGAGATTAGAAAACAATATTTGAAATTGAATCCCCCCCCCCCAAAAAAAAATTAACTAGTGGGGAAAAAAGGAAATTTACAGCAGAACATAGATGAATAAAAATGAGATTATAATATAATTGCTAATAAAGGTCGCAGTTTTTTTTATGTCAAATCATTTCAGAGGTTGCTTAAATCCTGTTGTTTTTATTTCTTCAATATTGGAAGAATCATAGAATTAAACAACTAGTATACAATACAAATACATATAGAATACAAACAGTGTGGAAGTTACTATTATAATACTGATATAAAAGTACATTTACGGTTACTACACGTGATAATAATGAGTAAAGCAGGGGATAGAAAATAGTATGTTACTTCCATTATAGTACCAAGAAGACTTAAACAACATTAAGACTTTACTTACAATTTTATATATTTTGTAATTATTAAATACAGGTTTGTTGTACGTGACATATTTACTTTACGTCGGCAATTATGTAGACGGCTTTGGGATTACCGAGTGACAAATAAAACATTTATAAAAATTTAATTTTCTTTATACCTGTAGATGCAGTCTATTTGAAGTATTATCATATGTTTGAAAAATTAAAGTACATTGTAAATCCTCTTTCTTTGTTTGCGTTAGATGTGTCAAAAAATACTAATTTTCTTGAGATCGTTTTATCATAAAGTCGACAGTTATAGCGTCAAAGCATTCAAACAATGGAGGAAAAGTAGATATATCAATTAACCAATTAAGATTAAGAGATCGTGGCATTTTTAACAAAACACACGTTTAATTTTTTCATGAGAAAAATCCAGACTAACTCGGTGAATTTTATCGTTATAAAAACAACTGGCGCTTCTGTATTTCGCCACGAATAAAAAATCCTTTGTTATCAAAGTAATTTTAAAATTATCTACAGCTTGAACAAGCACAGTGATAACATAGTGATGTTTTTATTTTGATCCTGAAATTAAATTCAAAATGAATTTAATTTTCCAAGGAGTAAACTGTCATAAGGGTTTCCTTCGTGTTCAGTAACTGGCATTCTCATGGGCGGGCATGTCGACGTGAAATAATCAGCATTACTTAATATTCCGTCGATATTTCCAAGGATCTGTGACGGTTCATGATCATTTATTTATCAAAAGGAAACCGACCAATCAAAACCCACGCTCGTCAAATTGATTTCATTCATATTCCCAGCGCGGCAGAGTGTCTGACGAATTCTACTATTTGCTAGATTTATCGTCACCCGGACTTTAAAAAACATGTGAAAAGTTTGGAATTTTTTTTATATTCTACCTAAGGATATACAAATTTTACACGTACACGCTAATTATCGGGCGGCCACTTTGATCTCCCGGCAACGTGGTCGCAATCAAAAAGACACCTCCATAGATAATTTGATTCCATGTCTTTTTAATTTATGGCGTAGGAAATTTTACTTTTGAGGTAAAATGTGAAAAGAAAATCGGAAATAATGTCTTAGGCGCAATAAATAATATCACCGACAAGACTTTGTATTTTGAACCATTGGCTAGCTGGACTGACTTTTAATTATTTTAGTTTCAACGCCTATAGACAAGAGTGTGTTTTGTTGCAATGTGTGATAATAGATAAAAAGTGTTAGGTCTGTAATCATCTGGAAATCTTGGACTTTTGTTTGCGCTTTGACGTTCAGCATAAGGAGATGAAGAATCCCGAAGTGTCCTGTATATTGATCTACCTCTTCTCTGGATTTTACCTTGTTCAGGCCTCATGGTGGTAAGTAAAAAAATCTGATGTTATATTCTATCAAATCTGTAACAAAACTAATATTTATTTCATAATCATTAATAATTAAAAATAAATAATTATCTTTGAAAATTAATTACCATGCAGTCAATTTAGTTTTCCGAAGTAACTGCAAAGATTATTTTTTCATAAGTGTACCAAATTTAATACAAATTAAGAAATAAATATTATAAAATCAACAATTTAAAATTTGAAATCTAGGCGATAGTTATTTTATGGCTGTAAAATGATTGTTACCAACCCTTTTCATTGGCCCACTAACATATACTTGATCAAATTGAAATATTGAAGAGCTTATCATGTTTATTGTAAGTCGTCAGAAAATGAATACTTGGGGGAATTAAAAGTAAACACGGAATAACTTACAAAGAAGCATGTATCGTATCTGAATTCAGACCATACTGACCCAAGCTAATCACTAAATCAGTACACAAAAATCTCAGTGTCCACCCGTCAAAGTGACTCGCATTTGATGTGCTAGTAAATATTTATCAATCTAATAACCAACCATTCGTGAATCTTCAGAGTTGAAACAATTGTATAAACCATAAGAAATTATACAAATATATTTCTAAAAGTGATATGCACTTAAAATTCGAGAAAGAAAAAAATACACTCCATAAAACATGTCCTAATTCGAGACGTTAGCACGCCTGTTTCGTATTTTTGCGATGTTCATCTCATTTGTAATCTACTCTCTCCAGACATCAAGCGAGAATTCCTACATGCTAATTAACCAAATTAAAAATCTATTGCACTTTATAATGGAATGCAATTAAGTGAATCTGTTTTCAGCCTATCTAGACTTCTTTGTAGTAAAATCTGCTGCGGTTCGCCCATTCAACAGATGGATTACAGTTTCCCCCTTCTAAATAAGCGTCCTCATATTTCAAAAAAATTCTTAAAGAAAATTCATAGGCTGGCAAACAATTTTATAATTCGTGTGTTTGCTTGTTTTAAACAATTTACAAGAATTCGGGACAAGTGAAAAGTACAGTACTAGATAGATATCTTAGGGATTTTGAAATTCTTTGAATTCGAAAATTTAAAATATTTGCATTTTTAATCCAGAGAGTGAGTAATGGACATTTTTTTTATTTTTCTTATTTTTGTTCAATAAACTTATATGATTCATTTAACCATGTCTTAGTCATTATATTTTAGAACTATTATTTTTTTGAAAATCAAAATATTTATTGTTAATAAATTGAATATGTCTTGAAATGCTGTCTAGTGATTGGATTAATGTGAAAGGATTAGGGGGGATTAAGAAGAAATCAGTGGATATGTTGCTGACACTCTTCTCTTCTTCTCCACAGAGCAGGGGAAAGTGACACCGAACCCCGCTAATCGTTAGGTAAACAGTCTTGAATTCAGTGGATTAATCTCTCACAAAAGCCGATACAAGTTCAGCAATATTTATCAAATCAGCCGTGTTCTCTTGTAAGTTTTATTTATTTTATCAAAAGACAAGTTTAATCGCAGTTCCTCGGTTGCGCTGTTTCGAATGCTGTTTAAAGCTGAACTTTTAAGTAGGAAAAAAAGACTCCACTTCTCTGAATTCTGACTCTAGAACTAAAAAAATTGAATAAATATAAAATGCATTCTGCTAAATGTTTGGTTTGTAAACCATTATTCCCTTTATCCCAAATAATATAAATCGCCTAAAAATTAATCATGATCATTAGTAGTAAAATGGGGGGGAAAAAAGCTCAAATTAAGCTCAACATCGACAATTTCATAAAGTATTTTTCTTGTTTCGAAATTTGAAAAACCAGTTTGGAATTTTCTTTCCTGTGCTCTTAAAAATGTACAAATAGAATTTGCCAGAATTAAAAAAAAATGTAAGCCCATTTTTCTACAAGTTATGTTTGGCAAAATAATTTACAAATCGCTGTTTTCACAATAAGTTGCAATATTTAATGCAGTGTAACAGATGATAATAATTTTCTAAATTTGGGGGAAAATATGTCAATTTAGATTCTGTCTATTTTTTACACAAGTCACACAAACGAGCTATTATTTTGCTATCTTTGTGCAAAAGCGAACAGAAAACCTTCTCTTTAAATTATGAAAACTAAATGAATGTAAATTTGAGCAACAGCAAAAAATGAACGGATCTTTTAACATTTAACACTGTCAGGAAAACATATAAAGATTTTAAGGTGTATTTCAAATGTTACAAAAATGCTAAATTAAAATGTTTTTATTTATATTAATCAGATTTAAATAGCAGATCAAACTACAAATGTACAAAGATTTCATCTGCAAGTTACAATAGGATTTCGTTTGAACTTTTTTATTCTGTATACAGTTGAGAATATATCTGATGCAAGTAATTTCAACTTTACTTAATCTCTTCTCGTTTTAGACGGAATGATAATAATTTTCAAGTAAAACTAAAATGATAACTTTTATAAAATTTTAAGTTAAACATGTTATCCTAATAACAAAAAGGGATATACACAGATATCGTTAATATTTTTGATACCACTTTTGAAGATATTGCTTTTAGATAATGTTTTAACCAATACACTTACTTAGGTTTTAATATGACAAATCAGAAATAAGTTAAAAATAAAACACGATCACTTATGGGAACTTCTCTAAAACAAAACTGACGACTTCATATGAATTTGACACGAAATTAAGAAGAACGACTTTAAATATAAATTTTATTGCTCATCGATTTAAATTAACTTATTAAACAACATCACATGAAACACTGTTAATAACAGAGTACATAAAGCTGTTAGGTATATTTTATATATCAATTATTTTTTGTGATGTTCAAAAAAAATATTCCAGTGAATTAAGTAGTGTAAAATAGTAAGGCCCCGAGTCCTAATAAGTAATACTTGTATCTGTTACTGGTTATTTAGGTCTGTGCTAGGTGTTATCATGATCGACCAATTGTCATTGTCAAATCTTGTGATTTGTGGGCTCTGAACCTATCCAAAATGTGAATGAATCCTGTTTTATTCAACTCAATTTCCACATCATATGTCATTGATGTGAAATTAACACAAAGAATAATAGTAACCTAATTAGTACACAGAGTAATTGAACATTTGGGATATCGAGTTTCAAGGAGACGATTTAACTATCTGTACCGATGTTTTTTTTAATGGGCCACATTTGAATGTCTTTATTGATTATCATCATTTCTTCTTAATGAAGCAGAAATCTGAAAATCGCAAACAGAGATTTCTTTAATGAAAAAAAAAATTGTGGGATTAAATTTCAAAGACTGGTGTTCTGTATTGAATGGCTGGTCTCTTTTTGTGTTAAAATGTTCTCTGTGCCGGAGACAAATTGAAACCGGCCACCTCTTGAGGAGCTGTGCCGACGGCTGAACTATCAGATATCTATCATGATAGATCTATATTACAATCTGGTATAACATCACACCTGATGTTGTGACGAGGGAACAGATTTTAATTGATTTGCAGGTTTAGGATATCATTTAATTCCACATCAATAACACTTCGTTCCTACCCTACGAGCTCAATTTTTCCGATCTCACTGAAGAAGTTTTCATTGCTAGACTCACCATTTCAGCACAATCTCTGGTTACGCTGCACATTAACTCGGTCAATACAGAGAAGTTAGAGGACTCCTGTCAAATGGGAATGCTTACTTCTCCCAGGCACCTGACTCTACCTCATGTTTCCGAGAAGCCTTATTTTTGCCCTGAATTGTTCACTAAGTTATGAGATTGATCACCATGCGTTATCTATCAACTTCTTCTCAACACCACCCTACCATTCAACAATTTTACAATTTCAAGACTCTTTTTTTGCACTTACAGTATGTAAGTGGATTATTGCTACCGACAATGTAAACAAATAGTTTAATCTGAGTATATCAATATGAGCTTCAGAAAAGTCAGAATTGTTCACCAGGACAAGGGTCTGAGGGGGTTTAGAAGGAGGGTTGATAGCTAGAATCCCTGATTCAAACGGCGACCGATAACATTGAGGAACAGCCGAGATAGTTCTGATAAGACCCCTTTGAAGGCAGGTCGGTTAAAGATTGGCTAAGTAATTCGCTCACTTTCTTTTTCCGCACGAGCTCTTTGTTTTTTGTTGGACAGCACTTGAAAACCAAACATTCAAGATTCGTTTTGTCTACAACATGGATTTGATTTAGATATAAAACATTATGATCTGTGTTTTTGTGGTTTGGTGATACCATAATCGCAGACAAACTTGTTCACATGCACATTGCAAACGGTTTTTTTAAACCTCTGTTTTCTCAGATTTCATAGACACCAAACATAACAGAACACTTCAGAAATGATGCCTGCCAAGAATTTCTCAAAAGATTCATGGACAATACCAGCAAATCATTCATTATTTAATAGAAAATTAAGCCGATATGATTTATCCAGATGTGCATTGATAAAACTGGAACATTTTTCTCTTCTCGGTCGTTCTTCCTGTTCTGAATTCTAGTCATAATTCACATTGTTTTCACACTTCTCGTTTTTTAGTACGCATGGCATCGCGGATGCACACCCACCGATTTTCTAAAAAGCACCTGTCACTAAAATACTTTAATTTCAATTTCTTAGCAATGAAAGGTGAAATACATGTACTTGCTTTAAAAATTAAAATGAAATTCTATTTTTACACATATTCTACGTGCAATATCTATGTTTTGCCTTTTCTTAAATGGCATGTTGAAGTTATGTGTGGCAATTCCTATTTTAAGGAAAGTGTTTCGTCTTATTTACTGAACACTCAATCTTTTCATTTCAAGACGAAGTTTTAAGTCATTAAACAGTGACATGACAGAGAAATTTAGTATCGGGTTCAACGTGTCAATATTTACCAACACAGAGATAGGTGTCATCGACTTCATGAGAAGTATGTGATCTCGTTAACGAGACAATACGAGACGACGCCATTATGTAAAGATTTATTTTACACAAAGAAAAATCAATCGGAATGCTTTTAAATCTCATTAAAATAATTTTTTTCAAAGTATCAAATTACACGTTTATTCTAAGGACTTTTTTTTTAAATTAGTCGAAGACAGCTTACAAGTCAGCTCTGTTTTCATATTATGAGATTGTGCTAGTAGTGTAAGATGCCTAGTGCTCTCAAAAACATGTCATCAAAATAAGATGTTCTTTTCTAATATAGTTATTAATCACTCTGATAATTTTGAATTGATTTATTTACTCCACTTCAAAACGAAAATATAGTTGCCGAGGCCATCTTTAAAAAATTGTTTGGTTGCCTTCTCCCGACCAACTTGCTAAAAATGGACGTTCGGAGAACATTTTTCTTATGCATTCCGGTAAATAGATTTTGAAAATTCTGCATCAATTTGAAAATTTTCTCTCCCACCCACCGACCAAAATTTTTCACCCTAAGCCGGGAGAAGGCAAACAATCATTACATTTTATTTTAAAGTTGACTTGATTGTTTTTCATTTTAAAAAAGGGGAAAAAAAGATAATTTAACTATGAAAAATTACATCATTTCATACAAATAGCTATGAGTTTCTGAGTATGATTTTCTTTCATTGATTTTGAAAGGAATATTTTAATGTTTGAATTTTATTCTTGTTATTTGCATGAAGCAATAAAAGAATCGCTTCGATGGGATTGCAGAATTCCGATAGCATCTGTTCTGATTAGGAGACAGCGTTATCTTAAAATATCTACTTGCTTGGTATCGACTTTAATGGTAATATGATTGAAGAGGAAAGAAATTAACCATCATTACTTCTCCCTTTTTTAAAATAACTCAACATATTTTATGACATTAAAATAAGAACGGTACAATATATTTTTCTCTCGTAAAAGAATTTTTAAGTTCCGTTTTATATGTAATTTTTCAATCGTGCAAAATTTTTAGGTATGAATTGAAATCAGGGGATTAAATAGAGTATGTATGATCAAAGAGCAGATCGCCTCGAAGACTTTATAGTCAGATAAAATGTGCTCTATCTCAATCATCTAAATACATGATACTCAGATGTAAAGTCAAGTAACAAAGTATTAGATTCATGCATAAATTTGTAAGATTTTATCAGTCTACTTTAAAAAAAACTCACAAGCTCTTATAAAGGGGGTACACACATAGATCACATCTGTAATAAACGTGGGGAGTCGTATTGGGCGAGTTTCAATTAGAACATATTTTATGAGCCAGTTTTACGAGCGCTTCAATAGGGTTTTTACGGCTGCAATGAGTCCGGGTCTTTTAAGCTGTATTTACGAGATCGTATCATAATTTTCTGTTGAAATAAATTGATTTACCGTTCTCTATGCAGTTGAAGTTATGAAGCAATGACGAGGAGAACGGTTCCTACGATGATTTGGGATAAATATCTTCTTGTTTTTATTTCCCCCTCTGGACTGACATCCACCATCGAGCAATGTTTACGAGCGTGTTCGATTAGAAATCACGGAATGTGATTACACGGTCTAATCTTTACGGCCCTACTTGATATCAATATCAACATTAAACGAATGATTTCCTCCATAGATAAAGAATTACCTTCATCAGCTAATAAACCTCCCAAATTCTGAT
The DNA here is from genome assembly GCF_032062105.1 of Saccostrea cuccullata. NCBI lineage: Eukaryota > Metazoa > Mollusca > Bivalvia > Ostreida > Ostreidae > Saccostrea > Saccostrea cuccullata. The sequence goes on from NW_026931849.1 coordinate 23,156, forward strand.
TTATGTTCCAGCCAAAATTTTAATATCGGAAGGTTATATAATTTATATTTGGAATGTTTATAGAAGCCAGGCAGGCTCATAGAAATTGAGGAAAATTCGTCGATCCTTCAGAGACCCGGGATGTCCTTTGTGCCAGCGGGACTTAACTTTGGTCCTTCCTGTCTTACGAATCGCTATATGAACACTTTATCACAATTATTGGATGTGATGAGGCCACACACAGTTGTTTGTTAAGAAGCCAATTCCTGCCACTTCAACCCCAAACACTTAATCAGTCAATTATTCTCAACAGTCAGTTATTCTTTGAGATATTTAAAAACTGCACAAGGATACTTCTTTTTTGCTCTCTTTTTTATCCAAAAAATATTCAGTTTCATGCGAACTCAAACGTTCGTGTCTCCTCAGGTCACCCTCGCCCATTTTCATGAAAGAAAAAAAACTTTGTCCTTTTTAAAATGATTTCACAGTTCAATAGAAATCTTGTCATTTTAGAAGGCATTGGTTCGCTCTTACTTTGATACTGTTTAAATGCTTTCCCCCCAAAGTGCAATCAACGTTACGTATCCTCAGTTAAATCAAAGTATTATCTTCAGCTGTAAAAGAGACAAGTATCCGTCAATATCGATAGCATACAGCAAAGGGTCTGTTCTCAAATTTTCCTTATTTAGCATAAATAGTGATGATGTTTTTAAAAATTTTCTTTGCTAAATATAAAAAACTATTCACCATTTTGAGCACAACGACTTTCTGAACATGTTACATATGGGTGCACTGTTTTACTAGTACTTAGGACGGTTTTGACGGTTTTTCACTGAATTACAGATTCATGTACTTGTCGTCAATATTTCTTGGACGGCAAGTAGTAAAAATTTGGACGGCCACATAGGAATAAACAAAGTTATGTCTTTCACATTTACAGAAAAATATTCAGTGTCTTTCTCAGAACCTACACAAGCTGAAAAGTGGAGGAAAATTGCAAAAAGGGAAAATTTCTTTAATTATAATTAATTCCCGGCGTTTCAGTGTTAATTGTTATTGGTCAAAACAAAATATATATAAGGTCTGTTTCCAACTTTTCACAGAATCATGTCGGGCTGTTCAAGCTCATGGAAGACCCGAACAGCCCAACAACATATTTCTGTTGACAGTAACAAACCTAAGAAGTTATTTTGTACTGTAATTGTGTTGATTTAGTCAACAGAAGTAAAATGTAACGAGTCGAGATATAACTGACTATTATAAATGTAATTGACAGGTACCTAGGTATTATTGGATCGGTTCGACCAACCATGAGAGAACTGCTGACGTCAGATACGGAAGTGACGGATTGTGCTAATATGAACTTCCTGTCGGAAGAACAGCGGAAGTTGTGTGGACAGGAACGCCGTCTTCCGAGGGTTATTAGTGAGGGAGCTTCATTAGGAATCAGTGAATGTAAACATCAGTTTGGAAATCGCCGGTGGAACTGTTCAACATATAACTCTACAGACGTTTTTGGGGGAATTCTTAAAAAGAGTAAGTCCTTAATTTCAGGTAGCGGTTTATCAAAGAAACTGGTTTTATCCATGCTTGAATCGTTTTTAAATTAATTAATAGTTTAATATGTTTACATGCAAGAAACTATAACATGATACCAGTTGCAATATAGTCGAACCCCGTAAGTGATAGGCTGGGAACACATTTTTCAATAAATAGCCGGAAATTATTCAGAAGTTCGTCATCTGGTCATCCGGGGATGAATTACCCATATTGTACACAAGTATTCACGCGGCCTCTCCCCGGAGACGACTGGCTCTATCAGACGACCGCCTTGATTGACAGATAATTTGATTTAGAAAAATAAAGGAGAAGTCCTTTTCACACAAAGTCCTTTACACAAATATTGTTTTTACATGTCCCATGGATGAGTTGAAGAACCAAATTATTTTAATTTTTTTCAGAAATTCGAGAAAAAGCCTATATTTACGCTATCTCCTCAGCGGGAATAATGTACAGTATCACACGATCCTGTGCGAAAGGAGAGCTAGACAACTGTGGTTGTGACATGAAAGTCAGACGGAAAGATACACAAGGACAATTTGAATGGGGTGGATGCTCCGAAAACACTAAATATGGCGCCAAGTTTTCCCGGAAATTCGTGGACACAAAGGAATCCTCCAAAACGTCAACTTCCTTAATGAACTTGTGGAATAATGAAGCAGGAAGGAAGGTATTGAATCGTTCGTCTTCCAGATACTTTGGTACTGTATTCCAGTCCGAGACAATGTGTATTCATCTCCTCAAAAAATTATGTTCCCGAAATATTAAATATTTTTAATTATTACTAATACCAAAGCAAGGCCACATGCATGATGTTTACGGCTCTGTATCGTGCAAAAAATTAGCAACCATAATATCAAAACCATTTATAAATAACAGTTATAAAACCAAATCCAGTAGCTAGAAGTAGAGGTTCAAAAGTCAAAAGATTTAGCAATAATATAACCAAGACAAATACATTTTATTTAGGTCTCTGTATTAATGCTATTTCAATAGTTCTTAGCAGAAAATAAAATTATCAACAAAAAAGCCATTAATACATGTAGGTATAATGATAGCACAAAATTCATTAGATAGTACTACCAGCATTTGTTTTAGTTATAATATAAAACCAATACCAAGTCTTGGCTGTTAAAGTGAAAAGTTATTTACAGAAGTACCAAAACCAGTAACGTTCTACCGATTGTAAGCAGTTATTGTACAAAACATCATTTTAACAAATACATGTAGCACTAAGGCACCCCAAAACCAAATTTTGGCGGAACTAGTACCAAAACTAGTTACCAACAGGAGTAACACTTACCCAGTTATCGGTTATATTATTACTAAAACCAGGAATTGTCAGAAGTAAGAAAAAAATAGTAGTAGTAATAAAGCTGATATTATATTACCATTATGTTCTAAAAAGCCGAGTTTATGCCCCATCCCGGTATTAGCAATAATAGTACCAAAACCTGTAGAGGTCGTACAATGTACATGTAATAATATTTAATCATTTACCGGTTTTAGCAATAATCGTACCAAAACCTGTAGAGGTCGTACAATGTACATGTAATAATATTTAATCATTTACCGGTTTTAGCAATAATCGTACCAAAACCTGTAGAGGTCGTACAATGTACATGTAATAATATTTAATCATTTACCGGTTTTAGCAATAATAGTACCAAAACCTGTAGAAGTCGTAAAATGTACATGTAATAATATTTAATCATTTACCGGTTTTAGCAATAATAGTACCAAAACCTGTAGAAGTCGTAAAATGTACATGTAATAATATTTAATCATTTACCGGTTTTAGCAATAATAGTACCAAAACATGTAGAAGTCGTACAATGTACATGTAATAATATTTAATCATTTACCGGTTTTAGCAATAATAGTACCAAAACCTGTAGAAGTCGTAAAATGTACATGTAATAATATTTAATCATTTACCGGTTTTAGCAATAATAGTACCAAAACCTGTAGAAGTCGTACAATGTACATGTAATAATATTTAATCATTTACCGGTTTTAGCAATAATAGTACCAAAACCTGTAGAAGTCGTACAATGTACATGTAGTAATATTTAATCATTTACCGGTTTTAACAATAATAGTACCAAAACCTGTAGAAGTCGTACATTGTACATGTAATAATATTTAATCATTTACCGGTATTAGCAATAAAAGTACCAAAACCTGTAGAAGTCGTATAATGTACTGATATTAAATCAGTCTGTTATTAAAGGTGGATCCACAACAGGGAATCCAAGTTTGAAATTGAAATATATAGTAAAAGTATGTAAAAACCTTCCTTAAGAGCCATTTCATGTCCAGAAAAGCTGAAACTTATGTGAAAGCATCTTGGGGTAGCGTAGATTCTAAATTGCTCAAATCATGACCCCGGATGTATAAGGTTGGGCCACAATAGGGAATCATTGAAAACAACGAAACATGAAGAAAAAAATATTCCTGAGGTACTAGTGTAGGTTCTAAATTGTTCAAATCATTTCTGGGTAGGGTTGGGCCATAATTGGGAATCGTTATTCCACATTGAAACATACAGGAACAATATTTATAAATCTTTTCGAGATCCCCTGGACCAGAAGAATTGAAATTTATGGGGAAGCTTCCTGGGTTATTAATACAATATATGTCATTTTTTTAATAGATGAGTTTGGACAAATAAAAGAAAAAAAACTTACTATACCCCATATGCAATTAACGTTAAGATTCTTACATAAAAAGGAGTCCAGGCATAAAATGAAATAGCATAAAGGATCACTACCTTTATGCCTGGACTTCGAATATGTACATTATACTACTTCTGTCTATATTTTATCCCTTCAGTCCGATCTTATTTTGTTTTCCAGGCAGTAAAGATGAAGATGGACCTCGTTTGTAAATGTCACGGAGTATCTGGATCATGTTCAATTAGAATCTGTTGGCAAAAAATGAAGGAATTCCGATCTATTGGAGCATTTTTGAAGGAAAAATTTGACGGTGCGAGCTTGGTGAAATATAACAAAGCAAAAAATAAATTAAAAAGAATTAGTAAAAATATGAAAAAACCAACGAAAAAAGACCTTGTGTATTTAGAGGAATCTCCCGATTTCTGTGATTTTCATCCTAAATCTGGGTCACTAGGAACCAAAGGGAGGCAATGCATAAAAGACGGTTACGGATTGGATGGGTGTAACTTAATGTGTTGTGGGCGTGGTTACTATACAACTGTCGAGGACATTCGGGAGGATTGTGACTGTAAATTTGTCTGGTGTTGTCGTGTAGACTGTAAAACGTGCACACATAAAGTCGAAAAGCATTTCTGCAACTGAGGGAAATGGACAGGGAATTCCACAAAATCTCCTTGTATTGTGATGTTTTTGAAATAAACTTACCGTTCCTTCAGCAGATTCTAATGGAGACAGGGCCAAGTAAGAGGACAGGGGAGGTCACCTGAGACATTGCGATACCAGACTCACAGAAAACATTAAACATTTCTACTACTGCTGTATATTTACACAGCAGCAGATGGACATTCTTGAGAATGTGTGTTTCTTTTCCAGAATTCGGAGGATAACCGTATTGAATTCTCAGTATAGAGCCTTTTCACTGAAATTTACAAACAATAAAAGGAGTAAAAAATGCTTTTGCAGAATTCAAAATACCAAACTTCGAAAAACTCGCTTGCTTTGAGTGACATAAAAAGAACATGTGAGTAATTGATCAGTTTCTGTGTTTTTACAGACTAAGCAGACGGCTTAGAAAACTTTGACGTGTATTGGATATGCCGTCTCTCGCTAAACACAGGTGACGTCATAAAACAGAATTTTGACCACGGGTACTAACTATATTTATTATTATATCTTTTATATGCTATTCTATTTCCTGTGGTGTGCATTTGTTTTGTTATATTTTTGTGGTTTTATTACATAACATTTATCTATATAGTACTTCGTTAATAAATGAAGTATTAACAAAATCATCTTTTCTGTCTATGTTGTTAGTTCTAATGCATTGAACATTACTGTGTGATCAAACATTACAGTACTAGTATTTCCAGAGAGTGGGAACTGTTATCGTGTTGTAAATTTTGAATTTACTAGGTGCATAGAGGTAAATGCAAAATTTATAACCTGAGGTTATGCAAAATGTTATAGTAACCTCTGCTTGTAAATTCAACAACAGGAAATACCCTACTTCTTAGGCTAAGGTGCACAGCAATTAAAGAGAAAAAACAAAATGTGTTGCGATACCTAATATCTAAAAATGTGTTACTTAGAATTCATTTGCGCTTTACTAAAAAAGAAAGCTGCTTTTTTAAACACTATTGGGTGATTGAATTATAAACATTCATAGACAATTCTGGAATAGAATCAAAGTAAAAATATTCACCAAAGCAAAGGATGTACACAAAATAATATCAAAGAGATGTCAGGCATTTCTTAGCGCATCGCCTTGGCAATCATTCACGGCACCCAAAGATTCCGATTTCAGCTTTACATGTGCTTATATTATTTTTACAAGCTTAAAAGAATTATTTTAAGGAATCTCAATTTCTAGAGTTTCTTGTACACCTTTTTCTGAATGTCCGGAAACAGTTTAATCATTTATAGACTGTTCAAAGCGCCTCCAAATCCTTTCTTTCACTTCAGTGGACAGTCCTCCAAGCCAGCCTTTTATCCCTTTTTCATTTGTTTACAAGTTAAGCTTCAATATACATAATGACTCGTAAAGAATTGAATTTTAACCTTCAGGGTACGAATAGTTTGTTATTTCTGCTGTCCATGAAATGGCCTTTCTTTCACCAGGCAGGTCTACATTGTTCGAGTGGCATACTTTGTCGAATTATCCGGGGAGATATTAGAGCTTTTAATTGTATTTAAAAAGTTATCCCGGGAAAAAATCACAGAACAAATAAAGAGAATCTCCAAATTTCTAGATAAGATGGTGTTCGCGTCAACGAAAGAAATGAAAAAATAACAAATCAAACATGAACCATTGCACATGATATGCTGTCATTTAGTAGGAAACCCTAGACAGCAAGGTTTTTATCAAACTGCAACTGAATGAAAAATGATGTAAATCGGAAAAAATGCACGTGCTACCATTATTTTACTTATGCCAACGCACGTACATTTAGCAGCTTAATTTCTCGTGTCTTTAGAGTTGAATTCAGACGCAACAAGTTGCACTTGTTATTTAGGCATGTTTTGGAACATCTGTCTTCTAACTCTTATAGTCAAAAATAGATTTTCCCAACTGTTATCGCAAAGATTAATCGGGGGCCGAAAATCCCTCAATATACTTGTTAAGTGCCGAAACAGAAAATAAGTTTTATTATTTGGATGTTAAAGTTTAAGGGCATTTATTTGATCTATGTGATGAAAATGACAGAATAATCTACACCTGATAACTGCTAGGCTTCAATAGGCGTAAAATGCTTGTATAATTGTTGTATTGTCTGGAGAATCGATAGAGAAGACGGTACTGGCAATCTGGTAAAGGTACTATCGTGTATGAAAATAAATACCTGTAATATATTGATAGCAATTCTTTGTGCCAATTATGTAAATATATTACTTGTATATAAATACTGATACCTTGTCCTCGACTGTCCGTCTAGCTGTCCCTCCGTCTTCTGTCAGTTTCTCCCTCTCCAGTAGTTTCCTAAATGCTTCAGATATTGAGATAATTTTTGGTAAGTGCAATTGGTGTATCTTGATAAGTCAAATTTGCATTTCGTTCCGTTTCAATGATTTTGACGGAATAATGACCTTTTCATTTATTTGAAGGTTTTACGCATTTTTTATTCCCTAAACACTCACAGAGTTAGGACTTTTTTTTTTTTTGGTAAGTTTACCTTGATAAAGTTTGCATTTTGTTGTACTTCAATGAATTTTACGGGAAAATGGTATTTTTATATTAATGGGAACCATATGCCGGTATGGGCCTTATATTGCGAATACTCTCAGAAGGTTTGCTCAGTTTGTAAGCACAACTGTCCTTGTTATGACACACTGGACGTCAAATAGAAATAATTACAATTCAGTGCTTTTAGAATAAATATATGCACACCTCGATGACCTCGTATTTTTTAATCAAACTCATTTATTCAGCATTAAGGGGATGTATTTAATTCCTGGCAGGTGACTGACTTGAAAGAGTGCTGTCCCTTTGAGATTCTTTATAGCGTGTTCATACGATCAAATCGCACCGGAACAATATTATTAAATTCTCCACAATCATTCCAATAACAAATTTCTTTTAACCAATAAAACTGAACACAACTGATGTGTAAATATTGACATACAGCCTTTGTATTATCGCTCCTTGATACTCTTTGTTAAAGTCAAACTTTAAATCTACATGGACACTCCGATAGAATTAAGCGTAATCGTGACCTAGGGCATCGATTGGTCCATGATTGGTTTTGAAGATAAATTGGTCTTTAATTAATTTCAAGAGAATTTATTTCTGTCTATCAATGGGAAATTATTGCTGTTTTTCGCCTGGTCCTGATCCTTATATCTTGGTCTTGTCTTTTTTAACTCCTACCATTCCATATGTCACTTCCTATTGACCATTCCGACTATTTTCTCTTAAAACCCCCCAAAGAATCCGAATACTTTAAAAAGAAAAATAACAGAATTAATTTAACAGTTAGTCCTGGATGATTGAGTGTTATACCTTTGCAACACTCGAAGTCACAATTAACAGTAATGTACCAAACATAGGATATAGACATTAGGTTACACCAATTTCTTTTTTTTTTTTTTTTTTTTTAGAAAAAACGAATTTTATTTTGATATATTTCCATTTCTAATTTTTCACTCTGTGATAACTCTTTGAAAGTTAGCGGAGTTAATTTCTTGATAATTCTACCGGAATGTAAATTAGGCAGGTCAATAGGTCAGGAGCCAAGGAGGCCTAATATGCATGCAAATCTCGTGCGCATCTGTCTCTGAGTCTGACGCTAAGGAGTCCAAATATGCATGAAAATCTTGTACGGCTGCCGTTGTGTTTGACGTCAGTGTGCGAGGACTATTGAAACTGGGATGGGAATCCTCGTGTAATTTAAATCGATGTCTGCATTTTTAAAGTCTAAATCTACAATTCTATTTCACAATGAAATGGAAATATAAGGAATCACTGTCTAGTTAGCACAGTATGCCAGGGACATCAACAATAGTTGGAAACATGGGATAATTTATGCATAACGGGCTTTGCCCGTTATGCAAATTATCCCACGTTTCCCACTATTGTTGATGCCCTGGCATACCATGCTAACTAGACAGTGATCCCTTAAACATTTTCTATTAACATTATAAAAACGTGTTGAATTTTATTTTTTCACAAAGGAGAAATTTGCATTACAAAGAATTTTGACAAAATGACGTCATCCTTGAAAAGCATGATAATATTAATTTCACTTTTTAATTGTTGCATCTCTGTGCTTCAGCATTCATCCCTCCATATTTATCAGCCGCATGATAACCTCTATGCTACCCTTCATTTTTGTAACCATCTTAAGTGTTGGGATCTTGAAAACAAATCCGAGAAATTAGAACTTTTTATGAAGACAAGCACTAAATTATCTTTGATTTCAGTTTATAGCTTTATGTTTTTGTAATATGATATGAAGACGATTTTGAAGTTCGCTCAATCGTGTAAGCCCGTCCGACCCTTCTTGGCAAAAGCAGCTTCATTCCTCCTCTAATTGAGTCGGAATTAAACGTAAAAAAAATCTAAATTGTTAGCGGATTACTGAGACTAACCACAGATTGTTTACGGTTTAAAATAGTTTCACTCAAATGAATATAAAATCTTTGTTTTTATTTGTCTTCATTGACCCAAGGCAATTAAATATAGGTAAAATATCACAGTGTTTTAGAACTTTGTGAAAACTTAACATGGTTTCCTTAGATTCTTTATCTTCATATACAAATGAAATGAAAAAGGTGAAAATAACGAAAACTGATCGATCTCGTAAGTCCTGCTTACAATTCAAATCACGACCAGGGCACAAAACAGACCCCAGGAAAAACCAGAGGTGGGATCAGATGCCCAGGAGGATAGGGCATCCTTTGTCGACCGGTTATACCCACTTGTACCGTCTGTACGATCAGGTAAACGGAGTAATCCGTCAAAATTAGCGTAAAATGATGGCTAAATTTAAACAACTAAGGCCATAAAAAATTAATTTCTTGGTTCTCAGGCCCTCCCTCATTTATCCCAAGGGTGCCTCATTGACCCTTTTTATTGCAAAATCAATCAAATAGAAACAACAATTTACCTCCCTCATAATTTTTTGAGGTTTTGTACAATGTAAAAAGCTGCCTCATTGTGTTTTGGGAGCAATAAAAAAATGCCTCCCTCCCTCATCATACTTCTTCAAAAAAGGCCTGAGAACCAAGGAATTAACTTTTCATGGCCTAATGCACAATATATCAGTCGAAATACAATCCGAAGATATGTTATATTTGCAAATATCAAGTAAAATAAAATTGCGATTTTATTAACTCTGAATGAGACTGATGAAAGTCCTGTCACATTAACTTATTTGTACGTAACTTGTATTTGTCTTACTGCGTACTGAATCAGTCAGGGACCATAAAAACTATATGCAGGTGATACTTTGAATTTACTGCATAAACAGGGGAAGGCGAGGATGGAAAAATCTTCAGTCTTTACGTTTGTCGTTTAGTTCAGTTGTATTTTTTAGTTCAGTCGTATTTTTTGTAGAAAAAAAAATTCACCCAACACTTTGAATTCTTCTTCAGATGACGTATCCGCATACAGAAAGATACAAATACTTCGTTTATGGTGCTTGTCGTTAGAATTAGAAATATCAAACAGCAGAAAGTATTTTAGATTTAGCATTGCCGATTAAAAAAGAATATCTGCTGCCTGTTCAACTATTGAATTCTAAGTTTTCATTTACATTTTATTCAAAACTATACGTCTGAGTCCTTTCTATGATGGAAATCTTCAGACGATTCGTGATTTGAAACTGAGATTTATACGTATGGCTTTCATAAAATAACTATGAACAACCAACCTGCATACTTTGCGGAAAGAAGATGCGTTTGTGAAACACTGATGCCCCAACAAAGTGGGCCAAAGTCTAAAATGAAGGTCAAATATTTTATACACAATGAAAGCTCTTGTCATATTGAATACTAGTACACATGCGAAGAATGAGAGGCTTAGCACCAACAATTCAAAAGTTATAGCTATGGTTTAAATTCAAAATTATTTGGTAAAAGTGGGTCATACTCCAAGGTCAAGGTCAGATTTGGTGGTACCAAAAGAAAGGTCTTGTCACAAGGAATACACCTTTGAAATATGAAAGTCATTGCCCCACTTGTCCAAAGTTAAAGTTACGGACAAGGCTCATGTTTTTTGCGGACAAATAGATAAACAAACAGACGAATAGGGTAAAAACTATATACCCCCGCATCGTCGATTACTGGGGGTATAAAAAAAAAATAAATGTTAAAAGAACAAATATTGCCACAGAAAGAGTTTGGTTAACTTTGTTAGTATATTTGCGTTATAAGTATACAGATCTTCGGAGTTTATCTTATACCTATCCTTGTACTTTTAACTTTATTAGATTTAACTGAAGACTGCAAGTCAATCAAAGTTTCTTTTTCTATCAACAACTTGCATTCTGACATTTTTATATCACCGCTACTGTAAATATTCTTCGGATCTACTCCGCCATCTTTCTTTTCTCGTGTCAATTTCTGATTGAATTCAAACATCGACAGCAGACGATCACATAAATGTCAATTCCGCTTTTTTGCATCAAAAATGACAGAAAACAGTAGACCTGTGAAGATCACAGACTGTGTTTAGCTCCGTGGCAAAAGTGATGCTGGAACACTACTAATAATTACCCTTGTCGTTTTATTTTCACCGAGATGAACGACCAATAATAATTTTTCATGTCAGAACATAGAGGTAATTTTGATCAGATTCGTAGTTTGCCTGTTAAACCAGTGGGAGTACATGTACTATACGAAAAAAGATTCAACGTCTAAAACCTTGTTTGAGATATGTCTTGTTTGGGTTTCAGTCTAGGACGGTCGATTTTATTTGAACTTATGCGCAATGTGTGTACCTTTTGTTTATAAACTTTTTCTATGCGACAAAAAGATAGCATGTAAAATGGCACGAGACCACAAAGTAGACGATAAAATAGATATTTATTTATGTCAGTCACTTAGAGTACCGGTGCATCATTACACCTTGGCAAATTTAACAAGTGTCACGTCTCTTTTGGGGGTATCCTGACTAGCAACCTGTATATGTATGACGTCGTCGTCGGACACCTCGCACCTGCTGCGCGGGCCTATATGCAATATCACAAATCTGTACACCTCTTGTGATTACAACTAGCTGGCCATTTGTGGTTATATATCAGTTCTAGTGGTACAAATCGTTTATAATATAATCCAATCGTAATTCACTAACTTTGGTCACATTATAGACTTTTAAAGACGTGTTCAGAAATTGTACACGTGAAGCAAGTCCATCACTCATAAGTTAACTAGTGCGTTTTTCCGAAAAAAAAATATACCGGTGTGGAATTCAGCGTTCGTATCAATGTCAGTGAAACATTCTTGTACACATTATATTCTTTAACTTTTGGGTTCAAAGCAAAGACTCCATTTTTCCTTAAGGGAAACTCAGCTATATCACAATATCATAAGAGGAAATCTTTACGAAAAAAAAATAAAATATTGAAAATTGCTTTTAAAATAGTATTTTTTAATCAATTTAAAAGTGGACATCTGTAAAGGTAACACTCATATGAACAAAGAACAATTGACAGCACTAACCAAAATTTAAGGAAAAAACAAAACAAATTACAAGCAAAAAAGGCAACTTATTTGTGGAGGTTTCAATCTGTACTATCATTGACATTTTTTTTTTCAAAAGAAGATATAGCACTGAGAAGTCGTACCACAATCATAACAAAAAAACATTTCAATGGCATGTAGATAACAAACACACATAACATATTTATACACAAAAACAACCTTCCATAATACTGCTAGGGTTTCTATTATGCTTACAAATAATACAATACCAATAAAAAAAAATCTCATATCACAAAGTAAACATTCACATTTGAAAAGCCAATGTTAATACTGATGTTTGCAAAATTTGAATATGTCAAAAAAATATATATTAGAAATCTGGCAAGATGTGCAGATTTTAATACTTAAGTGAGCATTTAAAAGTCATTGGAACATTTGAGTCCTACTGACTAATGTTACCATTAAAGTAAGCGGTGTTCTTTTACAGCATACAAATCAAACGAACACTTAATGTTTCACGATATAATCTCATCTATAAACACCTCTGTAAAATTATCAAAGAAAGCTCAGAAAAGTTTATAAATTGCTCATACCTCCCGATCATTGATTTCAATTAGATAAGAATTCTATAAACTTATATATAATAATAATTTTCCCTTGAGATCAAGGTGTACTTTCCTGATAGTTATCTGCTTTTTCTACTCTAAATAAAAGCAATATTGCATAAGTGTTCATAAAAAAAATGTGAGGAGGGAAATTTTAATTACTAATATATTCTTCTCCTTAAAATTCAAAGTTCTACAAAGCAGACGCTGGCGTAGAGTACACAAAGAAAGACAACTCCTAGACGATTTTGTCTTAAACGATTTTCAGGGTACCGAGAGGAACGGAACTCTTCTGCAGTCTTTGGGAGTCGTAAACGTATTTTTCTGAAGATTTGGGGGTAAACATCACCTGGTGGGTCGTGTTATGGAGTTGAGGACCTCCCAATGGCGGCAGAATGTGTGACATCTTCAGCTAAAATTGGAATGAGTTATTAATTAAACACAGCGAATTCCTCAATGAAGCCATCTCATGCACATGCACCAGACGCAACTTATTTTTCTTAATTATATTACAAAAATTAACCCTGGTCCATGCCTTATTATACACTTTGTGTTTTACAAGGTATGAGGTTATTTTTTTTCATAAAGTAAAAACAAGTTACGTCAGGTGCCTGTGACCTCAGTCACGATATCTACTAGTACTGTCTTTCTGACATACTTTCTATTTATCAATAAAAATATGCATTATGACTACTTTAGTCATAATGCATATTTTTATTGATAAATAGAAAGTATGTCAGAAAGACAGTACTAGTATATCTCGCCAGCCTTAAATAAGAATCGGCATTTGAAAACTTCAACTTCAACGTGGATACTCGCCAAAATCCAATGAGGACATTTATCAGCGAGGACTATGTATACATGAACCTTTATTGAGATTTTTTCTTTAAGATATATCTTAATTTCTGAAACAACAGGGGGCGTAACTTACATGTATATAATATAATAATATTTACCTAGCGATGTCTAATTACATGATTTACAGTATACGATCATTGTATTGCTTTCATGAATGCTATATAGAAAGCTCTTGCAATATATGAAATATATAATGACAAATTTAAGTTTATTTTGCTAAAAAAAAAAAAACCATTGTCTATCCAGGAAGGGGTTGTATCTTACGAAAATATAGATCCCGCCCCCCTTACCAAGAATCAGGAATGCATGATCGTAGACAAGCAAAATATCTTTATTTCCATCACATCTCTACCTCGTATTGACAATTAGGTAATATTTGATTTATAAAAAAGGAGTGAATTGTGAAATAAAGACGAAATTCCTTACATTTTCCAGGGCAGGTTTATGGATATTCATTCTTCCTATCCGCGGATCTCTGTAGTCCATAAACGACGATGTGTGTTTGACCTCATTCTCTGAAACGGAACGAAGGAATTTTATTCAGAATCTGGAAACAAAAGAAACAAATACATGTTTATATTTACACGTAATTACTTACTGTCGTAATAATCCATGGGAATGTTGGTCTCTGTGTGGAACTTCGTACGATCGTAAGTATACGGAACATCGGCGGGCTTGAAGGTGCTCCGAGTGGTAGTATCATAGAACGTCTTAGTCAGAGGAGGCTCCTCGAACTGAACGTTACTCTTTGTCCTTAGGTTTGCTCCAGAGATGATCCGATTGTGTAATCCAAGGGGTGGCTGAAACGATAAAAATTCACAATGCCAGTGATGATTAACGTTCGAATAACAGCGCAATAACAGTGAAATTATATCGTAATGGTGAAAAAAAAAACCGCGAAAACAATGAGAGATGATGGGTATATATTTAATGAAATGTTATGGCTACAAAATTGTGTTACAAAAATTTTCTACTCTACCAAATTATTTACTTTTTTTCTTTTACCCTTAACCACTGGAAAGCACGGATGTTTGTGGAGAGAACCTCCCCCTTTTCCCTATATACACCAGGGATTATGCAGAAGAAAAGTATTTTATAAAGAATCTTAAACGTTTATTCTGTGTTAATTCAATTTATTTTTTTTTTCATATGGAATATACATTATGTAAATGTGTTCTAGAAGAAAATTAAAATATCCTTGGAAACTGGTGTATATTCAGCCCTGTCCACAAGTACCCTTGCTGTAAATGTGCAGTATGTGAAAATAAACATAAATAAAATTGAACTGATTATTGATTAAGAAACTTAAATTAATAATTAAAATTTTAAAACTAACTATAGAGTTAGTAGTTCTGAACGTGTCGGAGCGGAGGAAGTTGTCGGAATCACTCAATATGGATTGGTGCGCATGCTCTCTACACAGAAATCATTGTACTAACCATCGAATCAGTGTATTTTTCTTAGCTGCATATGGAACGCCATCACTGCCTTATAGCATACAACTATGCATTTATTTTGTCAATTTATCAATACAGTATTCTTTCCCGCCATTTTTAGTGCTTGCGGAACGCAGAAAATACGTTATGCTCATATAAAGGCCGAGGATACCCGTGTTCGCATAACGTAATAGTGAATCGACATAATGTAGAAGAGTGCGCACAGTATGACATGAGCTTTTCACATAAGTTAATAAAAATTTAGATGAAAAGTAAACATAACGAAATGCAATTAATTGTAGTATGTGTAAATGTCATAAAGTGTTGACATAATGTAATGGCAGGTTCACACAATGCAATAGTAGTGTGGGTTAATGTCATAAAGAGTTGACGTAATGTAAAGGAAAGTTAACAGGAAGCAATAGTAGTGTGGGAAAATGTCATAAAGAGTTGACATAATGTAAAGGAAAGTTAACACGATGCAATAGTAGTGTGGGTAAATGTCATACAGAGTTGACATAATGTAATGGAAGGTTGACAAAATGCAATAGTAGTGTGAGTAAATGTCATAAAGAGTTGACGTAATGTAAAGGAAAGTTAACATGTAGCAATAGTAGTGTGGGTAAATGTCATAAAGAGTTGACATAATGTAAAGGAAAGTTAACACGATGCAATAGTAGTGTGGGTAAATGTCATAAAGAGTTGACGTAATGTAATGGAAGGTTGACACAATGCAATAGTAGTGTGAGTAAATGTCATAAAGAGTTGACATAATGTAATGGAAGGTTGACACAATGCAAAAGTAGTGTGAGTAAATGTCATAAAGAGTTGACATAATGTAATGGAAGGTTGACACAATGCAAAAGTAGACTAGTGTGGGCTAATGTCATAAAGAGTTGACATAATGTAATGGAAGGTTGACAAAATGCAATAGTAATGTGAGTAAATGTCACAAAGAGTTGACATAAAGTAATGTAAGGTTGACGCAATGAAGTTGTTGTGTTCTGCTGTAAGGCAGTGACGGCGTTCCATAGCTGCAGATCTGTAGCTATTTGTCTTTGACCATAACGCTACAGATCCCGTAATGCAAAAAAATGTGCAATTTACGGTGCAATATTTTTTGCGCACTTTTGGGGAGAATTTTTCCACTTACTAGCATTGGTCAATCAACTTCTATTCAATCCCCAATTCTAGACATATTTTGAGCCAAAATATATATTTTATCCTCCACCCAACCATAGCTATAGTTGTCTCTTCCGGCAATAAACTCGCTTGAAGTGAATTTTCAGCAATCTAACAAATAATTTAAATCAAGCGAATTTATCACTTGTAAAGACGACTATAAAGAGTTGGGAGATGGATGAAATATAGAGATTAGTTAGATAATGTGCTTAGAATTAAGGAGTGAAAGGTAGTTGATTGGCCAAGGCTAGAAAGTGGAGAAATTCTCCCCAAAAAATTTTGCGCCGTAAATTGCACCTTTTTTGCATTACGGGATCTGTAGCGTTATGGTCAAAGACAAATAAATAAAACCATAACGCAACAGATCTGCAGCTACATGTAGCCTACAGTTTTCCAGTGTTATTTGTGTTTCACGATTGAACACAAAAATATTTAATTTTAACACCAAACACATAAAGATTCTCTCTTTCTTCATTTAATAGTAATATCAAATTCTCTTCCCATGCAATACCGAAATATCAAGTACTTTGTTCAACGAGTTTGATATTGAGCGATTCCTTGACTAGGAATAAATTAAAATACATGTACTAGCTAAAATGAGCTACACTATAACCATGTAAATACTTAAATAGAGTATATTCCTCCTGAACTGAAAGCTGGTATATACGAGAATATTGCTTTAGGATTTCTACTGACTCTATATCCTTCTACATATGTATAGCTTTGTCTAAAGGAGATGTTCCATACCTAAAGCTATGATCAGTTAATAGTGAACTACTAAAGAGATTTAAGTTTCTTTGCGTTGGAAATACTTACAGATATGTGGTTCGCTGTAAAACAAGGATTAATTAACACAAATCTCAGGACACTAAAATACCAACAAAAGATAAAGGGGAAGTAGGTTGACTTAAGGGTTCAATAAAAACCGAATATTTTTAAATATAAATATTATGGGTAGGTTAAAAATGTGAAAATACTTCAGGTCGCTTTAAAATACATGTAAAAGGTTATATGTATAATTCAGTATTAGACAAACATTCGTAAGGATAAAATACACATACTAGTATCTTGATTTAAAACATTTTTAAGCAGGGACGTAGCAACAGGGGGGGGGGGGGGGGGGGCTGGCCTCCCACTTTTTTCGCCAGCATTACTTTTACTATAGTAAATGTTCGTTGAAAGGATGGTTGCCCCCCCCCCACTTTTTACCATAGTGTAGTGATATGAAGGAATTGTAGGGAAAAAATTGGAAGTGAAAGTAACTTGGGTCTGAAAAAGTTGGTCCCCCCCCCCGAAATAGGATTTTCGAGGTTGGGCAAATTCTTGTTTTCTTTTCTTTTATTTTTCTTTTTTTTTTTGCTTGTCAACTTTTTCAGGTAAGTAAAAAAAAAATTTCTCTGGTTGGCCCCCCCACTTTCAAAAACGATGCTACGTGCCTGTTAAGACATGAAAGACTGAAGACGCCAGAATTGGGCCACTCAGGGGGGAAACAGTTAAACACATAAATGTTTAAAATAAAATCAGAACTTAGAAGTGTTCTAGAAATAGAGAGCCATGCTGCCTGATTTTTTTTTATTTTAAAATCCTTTGTAAATATAGCAGAATTATACTTCTCTAGGTAAAACCATGTAATGGATTTTACAGGTAATTTAGTATTTATCTTTCTGCGTATCGCTTCGCAAATTAGATTTTTGTTAATTCATTAAAGTTACATATAATATTAGAAATTATTTTTTTTTACAGAGGGAAGGAAATTTTGGATAATTGTAGACAATATTTGGTATACATTACCCGAGTCTTAAAAGGGTTTAACTGCAAGATTATTCAGATATAACAAAGTGGTTTTTTTCACATTAACATTTGACCTTTATATAAAAGTTTTAAACGTTGGCAGTACTTATTTATGATAAATATATTTCATCTGAAATAAGAAACTGTTGCAATTCACAGCATTTGCGTTGCCCACTTCAAATAAAGCAAATTTATTTGGAATCTGTGGTTTGTACTTACATTGCCATGGTAAAATCGTGACGTCGTCATGTTGACCCTTTCAGTGACCCTGGATTCCTCGAGGTCACCCTCTGGGAAATCACTGTGATTTCGATGTTTTCCAGGTCGGTATCTCTCAACTGAATTTTTGGAATAAAATAACTGTATTATTAAAGGGGAAAATTTAAAAGTTACATAATATTCCACGTACTTTTTAATAAGTAATGACCACTTGTGGATTTAAAGGGGACCCAATCAACCTCCTTTTGTGTCCAAAATATACAAAAGAATCATTTGTGTGTGTAGCTATGGGCCTCTAACCCGAGTCCCCTTTTCAAGAAAGGCTTTAATTTTTACGAAAGCATCACAGTACTGAGAATACTCACAAGTGGTGGATGCTGGTTGGAAGGAAACACTGGCTGTACTCAGATAATCGTTGTATTTGCCATGGCCGTCCTTCTCCTTGAAGTTAGTTTTGCCGAGGTAAGCGCTGACTGCTGATTTGCAGTACGGCTTGGTTTCGCTCTTGTCGCTGATGAAGGGGAAAGTCGCCTGCATGGTGGTATCATTAATGGTGACCTTGCCCGGATCTCCGACCGGAATGTTGTAGCCATACGGCTAAAAAGAATATTCAGAAATTTGACTTGATGAAAACTTTCTTGAAAAATTTTCTTAACTCTATTACAAATAATTGATTGTCTAGAAATTATTGATTTTTCCTGCATATTTCAATACAAAAATTGAAAGCATTTTAAAATCAAATCTTTCATATATCGGTCAATGAAAATCCATCATTCAATAACATAAAATACGATGAATTCTATTTTTTGTTTTTAGTTTGGTAGAACAAAATTGGTAGGGACGTTTTTAAGGAACACAAAAAGCAATCGGAATTAATCTATGAATGATAGAAATCATACTAAAAACGGATCAACAGGATAAAATTAATACAAAAGAAACACACCGCTGGTAAAGTCTGCACAGGCTTCTCCCACTTGCCTTGGAACTGGCCATTATGAGACGTGTTAAAGTTTGTCAAGCGATCGTCTCCCTTTACCGTGGGCGGTCCGCCTTTAATAAATAAATAAATATCTAAGTTTGAAAACTAGCACTTTCCTTCTTTGAAAACGTTCATCTTTCAACAACAAAACATTCTATGAAACATGCAATGAAAATTACCTTCATGCATAGATGGCGCTCTGTGAGTGACATGCACTGATGTATCGTGACCCATAAACCTTTCGCGATAGTCTGAGCAGGGTTCTGCTGCTTTCTCGGGATCTCCTTGAGGAATATGACTGACAGAGGTGCTAGTGGCCGGCTCGACGCGTTGGTAAGCAGGTGTAATCTTGGGCTTAAAATACGAGGTATGCATGGTCTCAAAGACATCTACTTTACTCACATCAGTATCCATCTTGAAGTTAGTTGATCGGAGCTTTTGGTGAATATCATCTAAAGCAACTGGTTTTGGTAGATATCGGTATTCAAACGCTCGAACGGTTTCCGATGCCTTATCCTTGAAGAACTTGTCATCTCTCGTCATAACTTCGGCCAGTTTTGGTCGCTCAGACTCCTTTTCGCGACCATAATGTTGGTAAGGCGGATAGTCTTTCTTGAAGATACTCTGCATGGATCCCTCAAGGACAGACATGTCCTGAGCCACCTTAAAATTGGTGGAGGCCAGGAAATCTGACCCCGTTTTGGGATTTGTTAAGGGGACCGCCACAGACTGTGACATAATTCTGAAATACAAGTTTTAGAAGTGCTTCTTGAGTTTTGATGAAATGCTCTTTTCATGAATTTTAAAAAATATATACATGTATATTAGATAAACTGAAGGATTAAAACAACAAGTCATAAAAATTTCTAGTTCCTTTCCTTATTTATTATTGATTAAGATAATAAAATGTGTAAATAATCGTTGTAGTCCTCATTCCATAGTTTAACATGCACCCTCACATACTGAACGAACATGGTATCGTTCTTTTCTCCAAAACTAACCATTTATTATTGAAAATGTTTATTAAAGAAATAGCCCCCCTTCCTATCATCATCAAGTTTTGTTGCAGTATAGTCAACATGGTCAAAGTGTTCCTGGCAATCTTTAGAAATAAAATCCGTGTGTAGAAAAAAATCAGGATCACTCCCCATATAGGAACTTAAAGTTATGGACAACTCCCCCTTGTTTGCATCTTTTGTAAGCCACACCCCTTTCATTTTTCAAAAAAACGATATTACATGCCTGCAGAAGCTGTGAGATATGTTTCAGAGGTTGTTTTTATCAACATCACACTTCATTAATATGCTACGCGATATATTTCCTAAACCGTTACATAATTTAGATAATGATGACTACACACACTGTTGGATGTTTATCTTTTTTGGAATTGTTCAAATTTACCTTTGAGTTTAAATCTCTTTAACAAAAAACATTGATCCAAGGCAAGTGGAAGTTTTTGTATATAATTTCCATAGCTACATGCTACTTCCGGATTGTTGGTTTTGGATAGGGCTTTCAAAATTGCTTTGTAGAATAGCCAGTTTAGAAAAAAATAACAATTTTTTCTCAGTTTTATTAGTTTAGGTTAAAGAAAGCAAATGTTCAAAAGAACAATAAGAACAGAGTGCTGAAAAATTGTTTTAAAAAAATTATACGTACGATCTACTACAGAAAAATCAATGTTGCGCTCTTTTGTTTATGAAAACCACAAAAGCTCTTTAAATTTGCCAACATGGCGTCAAGAACAGAATTAAATTTCAAGAAAATATTAAGTAGGTGCGAAACGATGGCAAAGGACAGAAATTCTGGAGAGTGGAGATTTGAAAAAGTAAGACCTAATAATTTCATTGCAAAAGAATGTTAACATGGTTTTCTGTAAGTGAATACCTGGAATTTTCTTTAAATTATTCAGACCTGCCATATGTTTCGACTACTGACCCGTAAAAAAGGTGTGTTTAAAGCTGACATGAATTCTTAAAAACGCAACATTTTCATCTATGTACGACTTGTTTCATACCAACTATAGCCGTATTCCGCCATATTTCTTTCTGATACTTTGTCCCATTGTAACGATAGCATTTCTTCCTAAAAATTAAAGAGAAGATTTGAGAGCCAAAAAGCTGTTTTTCACTTTCCTTTCTGCAAACAATGACCAATGTAAAACGAAATACTATTGGTTGCTTTGTAAAAATTCAGATATTCACGTGATAACCCTACCTACCTAAAGCAGCTATCTGTGATTCAAGAGAGGTAATCCAATTAGAGTAAAAAAAATAATGTTACCATTAGGAAGGATAACTCTGTCTATAGCCTGTTTCTGATTTCCAAGATGAAATTATCACAAAGAACTTGTTGAAAATTGATGTCATAAATTTATTTCCGAGTTTGCTTGTATATCCTAACGAATAAACACAGGCACAAGTTATATTGAAATTGATGCAAATAGTATCTATAAATCACAGAAGTATGGAAAAAATCACTGTTACTGATTCAGTCTACAATTTATCTTCCACGGTCCAAATATAATGTTACTTAAAATGGCTGAAAAAAAATTCAGGCAGATTAAAAAATCTGTTGGTGAAAAAGATCCAGAAATCCACGTCTGTGTTCAGTACATGTATGAAGTGATGATGATTCCATAGCATTTCATGAAGTTTGTAAATCCCATTATCCAAGTTTAATATCACACAGATTCATTGTTTCCAGTAATTAGTGATGATGATTCCAAAGCATTTCCTGAAGATGTTTGTACCCCATTGTCCAAGTTGAATATCACAATTTATCCTGGAGTACAACATCAAATATATTTGACATAATTTACAGTAATAGCTAAAAAAAAAAAAAACATGAACAGGGATGAATTTTATGATTTTATAAATCATTATTAAGAAGAAAACTTGAGCAAAAAAATATATGTTTATGGAAATATTTTGAAAAGTTTATTGTGGAAAAACCCAAACTGACTTAATTAATCTGCACTAAGATGGTAAAATTGCCATGTAAAGGACGGATTAAAAAAAAAATATGCAAATTTCAATAAGTTGATAAATAGTATATATTCAGAAAAAGTCCGAAAAAAATATAAATTATGTCTTGATCAAGTATGAAGTCAATTAATATATTGATGATTTCATGGATTTGAATAAAAAATTTGAATAAATCCCTTCATCAGAGATGAACATTGAAATCTTATTCCTGCAGTGAAACATCTGATAATGACATATTTCAGATAATTATTAAGTACTTAAAATTGATTAAATTGGGAGCAGAACTAGGTTAACTAAATATCAAAGGAGAAAAACTGGTACAATAAATCGTATAACAGTGCAAGATTTCAGTATAGTGTGGAAAAACCCACGCTGACTGAATCCTCCCTAATAAAGGGTGTCCAAAATAAAAATCTTTTGTAAAATTAAAAATGTTTGAAATATAAAAAAAACATTTGAAAAACTTGTTCAATGTTATGAAAGTCTTTACATAATTAATAAGTTACAGCCTCATGTGTCCTCTGCGTCACAGAGAGGATAAGTAAGTAAGTGTATATGTGTATATATATTTTCCTTCATTAGTGCTGATTACCATGATGACAACAAATTTATTCTTACAATGCAATTTAACAGTTATATATCAAATAATAGCAGTATTCTAAATTTGAGGTTAGCTTATGTACGTTATTTTTGAGGCAGAAAGTAATAAGAACGTGGATGTGAACATTCAGATTCAGTATAGTGCGGAAAAACCCGCGCTGACTGATTCTGCCTGAAACTTTTAATTAGCTGCAGTTCAAAATA
Organism: Saccostrea cuccullata; assembly: GCF_032062105.1. Lineage (NCBI taxonomy): Eukaryota > Metazoa > Mollusca > Bivalvia > Ostreida > Ostreidae > Saccostrea > Saccostrea cuccullata. The sequence goes on from NW_026931849.1 coordinate 46,373, forward strand.
CAAAATTATTGCATGGGTATATAAAATCTAAAAAAAATTAAGTTTTAATAAGTTTTGCAAATTTGAAGGAAATAGTCTGAAAACCCACCATTTTCTGTGTATAAAAAACATAATGAGAATAAAAAATAATTTTGATATTATATATTATATTTATGAGGCAACTGGCTGATCAGTCAAAAAGAGTGTAAAAAACAAAATTCGTTTGTGAAACACTATGCGCCTGGCTGCAACAAAGTTATGGCGAAGGTTTAAGTTGACAACAGACAGACAAACAGATAAACATACAAACAGACAGGATAAAAACAATATACACCCTGAATCTATCAATCCAGGTGCATAAAAATTAAGAATATGTTTCATGGAAATGTGCCGAGAAAACCATTTCTATTTATTGTTTGAATTTTGAAATCTATAGCAAATTAAAAATGATGTGAACTATCAGTGCTTGTCCCTATCAATCATTCTCAAAACTAGTCTTTACGATAAAATTAAAAAAAAATAAATACGGGATTTGCCTTTTGGACCTAGTCCGAACCAATCCGGCTTCCGTGGCGGTACCAGGGACTAAAATCCCCGCCGGCACAGCTCCAGACTATAGACCTACTTGGCAAATGGGAATTTTAAATATATATTGATAATATTTTTTTCTCTATAAAAAAAGGAAAAATGTAATGACTGAGTAACTTCAAGTATAAACAAATTTATCTCCCGATTATAACAAAAAAACACACTGGGTACTGTTCCGTCAAACATCAAGGAGAAACATCAGGTTAACAAAGTTCTTTACAACAAACACACTGGGTACTGTTCCGTCAAACATGAAGGAGAAACTTCAGGTTAACAAAGTTCTTTACAACAAACACACTGGGTACTGTTCCGTCAAACATCAAGGAGAAACATCAGGTTAACAAAGTTCTTTACAACAAACACACTGGGTACTGTTCCGTCAAACATGAAGGAGAAACTTCAGGTTAACAAAGTTCTTTACAACAAACACACTGGGTACTGTTCCGTCAAACATCAAGGAGAAACATCAGGTTAACAAAGTTCTTTACAACAAACACACTGGGTACTGTTCCGTCAAACATCAAGGAGAAACTTCAGGTTAACAAAGTTCTTTACAACAAACACACTGGGTACTGTTCCGTCAAACATCAAGGAGAAACATCAGGTTAACAAAGTTCTTTACAACAAACACACTGGGTACTGTTCCGTCAAACATCAAGGAGAAACTTCAGGTTAACAAAGTTCTTTACAACAAACACACTGGGTACTGTTCCGTCAAACATCAAGGAGAAACTTCAGGTTAACAAGTTCTTTACAACAAACACACTAAATAACTATAAATAACTATAAGGTACAAATGTCAACTGTTATAAGACCTTTTTTAAGACTTCTAAAACCTTGAATCTTATAAAGATCATAAAAGATCAATAAAATGAAAATTGTTGCATAAAAAAAAAATCATTTTCAAGCTTCATTTTAATGCATTTCAAATTAAATATTTAATTTTCGGAGTTATCCTTCCTGCCTGAGGATCAGATATCCTTAAAGAAAGGGTGTATGTCTGGTTAGGCACTTTCAAACACAGGGTGTTCCAATAAATCTGATACCATTAAAATAAAAAAAAACTTTATGCATAAATTATTCTAAAAAGCCATCAGTTTATGTAAAGTAACAAATTTTGACTATCAAATATCTAAAGAAAATTATTTCATGAAAAAGGGGAAAAAAAAAGAAAAGAAAAAATGATTCAATTTTATCTTCAATTTGGCTATTGTTGGGATAAATGTGCACTATGCCCAATTATGTCATACTTCTTTCTATAAAAAAAAATTTTAAGATTCATGCCAGCATTTCTATGGTAAGTTCTACTTATAAGCAGAGTGGAAAAACAATTTCTAATACCTTTGTGCAAAGGACAATTACGCAAAATCAGATGTATTTTGATTTTTTTAAAGAATAAAGAAAACAAACAAAAACATATCCTTCAACATAGCTGCCCTGAAGCCAGTAAAAATAAGTATTTAAATTATTATCTAATTTAAAGTCTTGAAATAGTACTTAAGATTTTTAATTCTGCAAACAATTTCATTTCACGCATCTCAGTATGACTTCTTTGAAATGTTTTAGGAACAGATCTGGACTAATAACCTACTTGGCAAATGGTATACATGTGTACATGTAAATAGATATTAATTACAAAATGAAATGGGAACTCAGATGTAAAATTACTGTTACATTAAACCCAGCAGTCTCTTTTTGCTTGTTCTGATATTTTTTTCAGCCAACATTTTGCTAATAAGGTGTCAGGGTGAATGCCATCTTTATAGAGTTTGAAATTATAGTATCTCTTTACTTTCAATTTTCTACTTTTCCCACAACGATATTTATCTGTATTACTTAAATCGCAAGAAAACTGGGGGGAGTATACTTCATTGCTTTTATTTAATTCTCTAATTCTATTATTTAAGGTGTAAATTTGTTGTTCTAATTTTTCATCATCAATTTCAAAAATAGTGGGGTTTTTGTGTCCTTTGCTCTTATTCCATTCTTTAACAGAATATATAGGGGTTTCTAAAAAAGTAACTTTACATCTAGGATATTTCTGAAGAGTTCCTTTAATTTCTTTGCAGTTCATTATAATATTATCAATTTCATCATCATTATCGGATGTAAGTGTAATATACTGCTTATTTTTTGAAGTTAAGTTACATGTGCCTAACCAAACATACAACCAGATGTTTCCATGATGTCTAATTTTTTCCATTATGTTACTTTTAAGCCACTCTGTGCTGTCTTCAATCTTTGCACCACTACGTGCCCACCACAGAATTTCTTTTTCTGTACTATTCATAACATGCCTTTTCAGCCAGTTGCCTTTACTATCTGATAGTACAACAGGAACATAGCTTTTCTGACCTGATGGTGGTTGTGTAGGTTTAGAAATAAATTTTCGAAGCTTGTTTTCAGACATAATGAATTTAGAAGAATTATTAATAATTACTATTTTTGCAAAGAGTAGCAGTGGTCTAGCACTAATGAAGGATGGGTAGTGTCTGTCTCTGTGAAGGTTAAATGACCCTCTTTAATGTCCTGTACAATCTCCTGTACTGTCAGCTCAAAAATATCCTCCCCTTCAACCTCTTCCTCTCCTCTTTCCCAGTATTTTACCTGTAAGAAATTAAAAATGAAATATTAGTTGAATGGCATTTATATGCCTGGTACCCAATATAAGTAAACCAATACAGTAGAATATGAAATTGGCTTTCCAGACTCTTTAAGCTTTGTGATATATGTTTATACTAAAATTATGAATACATGAACAGCATAAAAGCATTTATAGTGCAAAGTTGAGAACACAAATTTAAAATAATTAAAAATTATAATTACTGAATATACATATTTTACTCATTAAACAAGCAATTACAGAAGTATTAAAGAAAACATAGTGTGCATTTAAAAAATACAGTGATTTATGCAACAAAGTATCAAATATTTCAACA
>NW_026931850.1:0-50133 GCF_032062105.1 Saccostrea cuccullata
CAATGAGAAAGTTATGAGCTTCGGAAAATTCCAATTCTTCCTTTACTTTTGCATGTATCCGTGACTTTCACTTTCCACTTTCATTTCAATTGACCTAAATAGTTCATGACCTAGATAGTTCATCTTCGCTTTTAGCCCTATTCCTAACCCTAAACCTAACTTCAACCTTAAATAATTGTTAGGTTTAAAATAACTTAAATTTGATCAATACAAGGGAAAGAAAAGAAATACAAGGTAGCAAAATAAGTTTAATCTTTGTAAAAGAGAAATCATAACAACAGGACAGGTTTAAAACTAGTTCCGTCCTCTAATTAACTCATCACGTACAGCGTTCACAGTCTCAGTTACATCAAAGAGCGATCGCTAGCTTTGTGTATTGGATGCCATCAAAAACCGGTTTTTGAAATGCCGTCTCAACACTGAGCGCGTGCCGACTTGGACATTCACAGAAAGTCATCGGAGAGAGAAGACGTGGAAAAGGTAGGCAGAATTCTTCATAGTTAGCTTAGATGGTTTTCAGCTCTAATTTGATAAAGGTGGAAGACTTTAAGCAAAGGAGCTACTATTTGTATATAAGGCAATAGTTTTCTTGATACCGTACAAGTAGACGTTTTTAGCGAGGATGTAATTTATTATTACATCTTCTGCATGTTATTACACCCAAAGATTAAACTTATTTTGCTACCCGTATTTTAGGTTTCAGAAAGTCGTTCATTTTACATACATTATATAACAATATAACATAGGGGATAATTTGAACAAAGTTTTAATTTATATGCTTTAATCTCTAATTATAATGGAAATCTATATCATTTCAAACTCTATAAACTACATAAATCCGGTGTGATTTTTTTCGCTAACCATTTCTATTAATTTTGATTTGAAACCTATCACAATATCTCATTTCCTAAATTATTAAACACAAAAACAATGTTATGATTTCCGGCTTGTATTTCACCATCACTGAAGCTGAAAGGTTAAAAACTCTTGACATAATCTTGTTCTCTGTATTCTTAGCTTTAAAATGACACCACACTTGTCTAAATCGAACGAGAAATAAAAAAGTTATGGGCTAAAGAAAATTCCATTATATCCTCAAAATAACTAACCCTTTACAACTTTCACTTTCCATTTTCATTTTGTTTGACCTGACATGACCCGGCATGACCTATAACCCGGCATCTTCGTTTTTAGCCCTATTCCTACTCCAAACCCTAACCCTAACCCTAACCCCAATCTCTTAATTCCCATTGACCTACTTGATCACTTAAATCCGTGATCATTTTCGCTTTTATCCCTATACCCTATGCTTTAACACTAACCCTAACCCTAACCCAAACACTAACCCTAACCCTAACCCCTAACCCCTAACCCTAACCCTAACCCTAACCCTGACCCTAACCCTAACCCTGACCCTGACCCTAACCCTGACCCTAACCCTGACCCTAACCCTAACCCTAACCCTAACCCTGACCCTAACCCTAACCCTAACCCTAACCCTGACCCTAACCCTGACCCTCACCCCCACTAACCCTAACCCTAACCCCCATTAACCCTAACCCCCACTAACCCTAACCCCCGTTAACCCTAACCCCCACTAACCCTAACCCCGGATAACCCTGACTTTAACCCCTGCAAACACTTGCTTTTCTTTTTTTGCTCATATCTTCTGACTGACTGCTCTGATGTCAACGTTCTTGGTGTCGTTGGAAAGGTCTTGAAGAGCTCTTTACGCTCGCGTCATGATATTGTCGTTTCAGGCAGCAGAAAGTCGAATAACAAGCGATATGCTCAAAAGGCTTGCAAACGGCAGAAAATCCTTATTCCTGGACCGATTTTCAAATTCTAGGGCTTGTCAGAGAGCTCTGGACAAGGCCTATCGAATGCCGTAAAGTGTAGAAAGATCAAGCCATTTTTTGAGGCTTTTAAGAGCAAATATGGCCTAGGTGTACCCACGCGGCTTACGTAGACATCTTTCATCTCTCGCAACTTTTCTCGTTTTCGATCTTTAACAACCATCTTCGGACAGTGGACGGAACTTGCCAAGAGCTGTCCAATGACACCAAGACTTTGAAAATTGCTTGAAAATTCAGAGAGATACGGACCTTTCAATTTGGGGTCCGTTTGCCACCCCTTTGGAGCAGTTTTGGGGCATTTCAGCGAGAGAGGTTCAGGTGTGGGTATCGAGGCCTATGGAACCTTTTATGAAACGAAGAGTCCCCTTTCGTCCCAATTTTCGGACTACGGAGGACGTTGCCTTCCGGTCCTACCGGAATTACGGCACCTTTTCTTCAAATGCCTATAGGTAACACGCCCTTGGGACTAGCAGGCTGAGCTTTGGTATGTGGATTCCTTGAGGTCTTCTTCAACTTTAATGTACGAGTTTAGGGCCTCTATCTCTCACCGTTTTCGCGCTAGCGCCCGGAGAAAGAACTTAGCGCGGAACGCAATATTAACTCGTCTTCGAGCTTAACCGGTTTTTAAAGCACTTGAATAGCTCTTACTAAGACCTCCTCAGCAACGTGCAGGTTGTCGAGATCTGACCACTTTAACTTGTCCAAATCCCTGTCTCAAAGTTGTTTAGTCCTTCATATCTTTAGAAGGAGAACGCAGATTAACACACTATTTGCAGCTACCAAGAGTCCGTTTTAGGGTCTCTCACTGACATAAGTGGGAAGTGTCATTTGCATACCATTCTCGAGATCTGGGAGGTTGAAAATGGTGAAAAACTCCCAATTTGTCAATTTCTAAACACAATCTTTGCTGTAAATAGGAGACAAACTTTCTCCCTTTTCCTGACACTTGGAGTTTATGACCCCCACTTAATCGTGTGCCTGGTTTTCTTACCTTTCCAACGACACCAAACTCGTCTCCATCCGATAATCAATGAGAAAGTTATGAGCTTCGGAAAATTCCAATTCTTCCTTTACTTTTGCATGTATCCGTGACTTTCACTTTCCACTTTCATTTCAATTGACCTAAATAGTTCATGACCTAGATAGTTCATCTTCGCTTTTAGCCCTATTCCTAACCCTAAACCTAACTTCAACCTTAAATAATTGTTAGGTTTAAAATAACTTAAATTTGATCAATACAAGGGAAAGAAAAGAAATACAAGGTAGCAAAATAAGTTTAATCTTTGTAAAAGAGAAATCATAACAACAGGACAGGTTTAAAACTAGTTCCGTCCTCTAATTAACTCATCACGTACAGCGTTCACAGTCTCAGTTACATCAAAGAGCGATCGCTAGCTTTGTGTATTGGATGCCATCAAAAACCGGTTTTTGAAATGCCGTCTCAACACTGAGCGCGTGCCGACTTGGACATTCACAGAAAGTCATCGGAGAGAGAAGACGTGGAAAAGGTAGGCAGAATTCTTCATAGTTAGCTTAGATGGTTTTCAGCTCTAATTTGATAAAGGTGGAAGACTTTAAGCAAAGGAGCTACTATTTGTATATAAGGCAATAGTTTTCTTGATACCGTACAAGTAGACGTTTTTAGCGAGGATGTAATTTATTATTACATCTTCTGCATGTTATTACACCCAAAGATTAAACTTATTTTGCTACCCGTATTTTAGGTTTCAGAAAGTCGTTCATTTTACATACATTATATAACAATATAACATAGGGGATAATTTGAACAAAGTTTTAATTTATATGCTTTAATCTCTAATTATAATGGAAATCTATATCATTTCAAACTCTATAAACTACATAAATCCGGTGTGATTTTTTTCGCTAACCATTTCTATTAATTTTGATTTGAAACCTATCACAATATCTCATTTCCTAAATTATTAAACACAAAAACAATGTTATGATTTCCGGCTTGTATTTCACCATCACTGAAGCTGAAAGGTTAAAAACTCTTGACATAATCTTGTTCTCTGTATTCTTAGCTTTAAAATGACACCACACTTGTCTAAATCGAACGAGAAATAAAAAAGTTATGGGCTAAAGAAAATTCCATTATATCCTCAAAATAACTAACCCTTTACAACTTTCACTTTCCATTTTCATTTTGTTTGACCTGACATGACCCGGCATGACCTATAACCCGGCATCTTCGTTTTTAGCCCTATTCCTACTCCAAACCCTAACCCTAACCCTAACCCCAATCTCTTAATTCCCATTGACCTACTTGATCACTTAAATCCGTGATCATTTTCGCTTTTATCCCTATACCCTATGCTTTAACACTAACCCTAACCCTAACCCAAACACTAACCCTAACCCTAACCCCTAACCCCTAACCCTAACCCTAACCCTAACCCTGACCCTAACCCTAACCCTGACCCTGACCCTAACCCTGACCCTAACCCTGACCCTAACCCTAACCCTAACCCTAACCCTGACCCTAACCCTAACCCTAACCCTAACCCTGACCCTAACCCTGACCCTCACCCCCACTAACCCTAACCCTAACCCCCATTAACCCTAACCCCCACTAACCCTAACCCCCGTTAACCCTAACCCCCACTAACCCTAACCCCGGATAACCCTGACTTTAACCCCTGCAAACACTTGCTTTTCTTTTTTTGCTCATATCTTCTGACTGACTGCTCTGATGTCAACGTTCTTGGTGTCGTTGGAAAGGTCTTGAAGAGCTCTTTACGCTCGCGTCATGATATTGTCGTTTCAGGCAGCAGAAAGTCGAATAACAAGCGATATGCTCAAAAGGCTTGCAAACGGCAGAAAATCCTTATTCCTGGACCGATTTTCAAATTCTAGGGCTTGTCAGAGAGCTCTGGACAAGGCCTATCGAATGCCGTAAAGTGTAGAAAGATCAAGCCATTTTTTGAGGCTTTTAAGAGCAAATATGGCCTAGGTGTACCCACGCGGCTTACGTAGACATCTTTCATCTCTCGCAACTTTTCTCGTTTTCGATCTTTAACAACCATCTTCGGACAGTGGACGGAACTTGCCAAGAGCTGTCCAATGACACCAAGACTTTGAAAATTGCTTGAAAATTCAGAGAGATACGGACCTTTCAATTTGGGGTCCGTTTGCCACCCCTTTGGAGCAGTTTTGGGGCATTTCAGCGAGAGAGGTTCAGGTGTGGGTATCGAGGCCTATGGAACCTTTTATGAAACGAAGAGTCCCCTTTCGTCCCAATTTTCGGACTACGGAGGACGTTGCCTTCCGGTCCTACCGGAATTACGGCACCTTTTCTTCAAATGCCTATAGGTAACACGCCCTTGGGACTAGCAGGCTGAGCTTTGGTATGTGGATTCCTTGAGGTCTTCTTCAACTTTAATGTACGAGTTTAGGGCCTCTATCTCTCACCGTTTTCGCGCTAGCGCCCGGAGAAAGAACTTAGCGCGGAACGCAATATTAACTCGTCTTCGAGCTTAACCGGTTTTTAAAGCACTTGAATAGCTCTTACTAAGACCTCCTCAGCAACGTGCAGGTTGTCGAGATCTGACCACTTTAACTTGTCCAAATCCCTGTCTCAAAGTTGTTTAGTCCTTCATATCTTTAGAAGGAGAACGCAGATTAACACACTATTTGCAGCTACCAAGAGTCCGTTTTAGGGTCTCTCACTGACATAAGTGGGAAGTGTCATTTGCATACCATTCTCGAGATCTGGGAGGTTGAAAATGGTGAAAAACTCCCAATTTGTCAATTTCTAAACACAATCTTTGCTGTAAATAGGAGACAAACTTTCTCCCTTTTCCTGACACTTGGAGTTTATGACCCCCACTTAATCGTGTGCCTGGTTTTCTTACCTTTCCAACGACACCAAACTCGTCTCCATCCGATAATCAATGAGAAAGTTATGAGCTTCGGAAAATTCCAATTCTTCCTTTACTTTTGCATGTATCCGTGACTTTCACTTTCCACTTTCATTTCAATTGACCTAAATAGTTCATGACCTAGATAGTTCATCTTCGCTTTTAGCCCTATTCCTAACCCTAAACCTAACTTCAACCTTAAATAATTGTTAGGTTTAAAATAACTTAAATTTGATCAATACAAGGGAAAGAAAAGAAATACAAGGTAGCAAAATAAGTTTAATCTTTGTAAAAGAGAAATCATAACAACAGGACAGGTTTAAAACTAGTTCCGTCCTCTAATTAACTCATCACGTACAGCGTTCACAGTCTCAGTTACATCAAAGAGCGATCGCTAGCTTTGTGTATTGGATGCCATCAAAAACCGGTTTTTGAAATGCCGTCTCAACACTGAGCGCGTGCCGACTTGGACATTCACAGAAAGTCATCGGAGAGAGAAGACGTGGAAAAGGTAGGCAGAATTCTTCATAGTTAGCTTAGATGGTTTTCAGCTCTAATTTGATAAAGGTGGAAGACTTTAAGCAAAGGAGCTACTATTTGTATATAAGGCAATAGTTTTCTTGATACCGTACAAGTAGACGTTTTTAGCGAGGATGTAATTTATTATTACATCTTCTGCATGTTATTACACCCAAAGATTAAACTTATTTTGCTACCCGTATTTTAGGTTTCAGAAAGTCGTTCATTTTACATACATTATATAACAATATAACATAGGGGATAATTTGAACAAAGTTTTAATTTATATGCTTTAATCTCTAATTATAATGGAAATCTATATCATTTCAAACTCTATAAACTACATAAATCCGGTGTGATTTTTTTCGCTAACCATTTCTATTAATTTTGATTTGAAACCTATCACAATATCTCATTTCCTAAATTATTAAACACAAAAACAATGTTATGATTTCCGGCTTGTATTTCACCATCACTGAAGCTGAAAGGTTAAAAACTCTTGACATAATCTTGTTCTCTGTATTCTTAGCTTTAAAATGACACCACACTTGTCTAAATCGAACGAGAAATAAAAAAGTTATGGGCTAAAGAAAATTCCATTATATCCTCAAAATAACTAACCCTTTACAACTTTCACTTTCCATTTTCATTTTGTTTGACCTGACATGACCCGGCATGACCTATAACCCGGCATCTTCGTTTTTAGCCCTATTCCTACTCCAAACCCTAACCCTAACCCTAACCCCAACCCCACTCTCTTAATTCCCATTGACCTACTTGATCACTTAAATCCGTGATCATTTTCGCTTTTATCCCTATACCCTATGCTTTAACACTAACCCTAACCCTAACCCAAACACTAACCCTAACCCTAACCCCTAACCCCTAACCCTAACCCTAACCCTAACCCTGACCCTAACCCTAACCCTGACCCTGACCCTAACCCTGACCCTAACCCTGACCCTAACCCTAACCCTAACCCTAACCCTGACCCTAACCCTAACCCTAACCCTAACCCTGACCCTAACCCTGACCCTCACCCCCACTAACCCTAACCCTAACCCCCATTAACCCTAACCCCCACTAACCCTAACCCCCGTTAACCCTAACCCCCACTAACCCTAACCCCGGATAACCCTGACTTTAACCCCTGCAAACACTTGCTTTTCTTTTTTTGCTCATATCTTCTGACTGACTGCTCTGATGTCAACGTTCTTGGTGTCGTTGGAAAGGTCTTGAAGAGCTCTTTACGCTCGCGTCATGATATTGTCGTTTCAGGCAGCAGAAAGTCGAATAACAAGCGATATGCTCAAAAGGCTTGCAAACGGCAGAAAATCCTTATTCCTGGACCGATTTTCAAATTCTAGGGCTTGTCAGAGAGCTCTGGACAAGGCCTATCGAATGCCGTAAAGTGTAGAAAGATCAAGCCATTTTTTGAGGCTTTTAAGAGCAAATATGGCCTAGGTGTACCCACGCGGCTTACGTAGACATCTTTCATCTCTCGCAACTTTTCTCGTTTTCGATCTTTAACAACCATCTTCGGACAGTGGACGGAACTTGCCAAGAGCTGTCCAATGACACCAAGACTTTGAAAATTGCTTGAAAATTCAGAGAGATACGGACCTTTCAATTTGGGGTCCGTTTGCCACCCCTTTGGAGCAGTTTTGGGGCATTTCAGCGAGAGAGGTTCAGGTGTGGGTATCGAGGCCTATGGAACCTTTTATGAAACGAAGAGTCCCCTTTCGTCCCAATTTTCGGACTACGGAGGACGTTGCCTTCCGGTCCTACCGGAATTACGGCACCTTTTCTTCAAATGCCTATAGGTAACACGCCCTTGGGACTAGCAGGCTGAGCTTTGGTATGTGGATTCCTTGAGGTCTTCTTCAACTTTAATGTACGAGTTTAGGGCCTCTATCTCTCACCGTTTTCGCGCTAGCGCCCGGAGAAAGAACTTAGCGCGGAACGCAATATTAACTCGTCTTCGAGCTTAACCGGTTTTTAAAGCACTTGAATAGCTCTTACTAAGACCTCCTCAGCAACGTGCAGGTTGTCGAGATCTGACCACTTTAACTTGTCCAAATCCCTGTCTCAAAGTTGTTTAGTCCTTCATATCTTTAGAAGGAGAACGCAGATTAACACACTATTTGCAGCTACCAAGAGTCCGTTTTAGGGTCTCTCACTGACATAAGTGGGAAGTGTCATTTGCATACCATTCTCGAGATCTGGGAGGTTGAAAATGGTGAAAAACTCCCAATTTGTCAATTTCTAAACACAATCTTTGCTGTAAATAGGAGACAAACTTTCTCCCTTTTCCTGACACTTGGAGTTTATGACCCCCACTTAATCGTGTGCCTGGTTTTCTTACCTTTCCAACGACACCAAACTCGTCTCCATCCGATAATCAATGAGAAAGTTATGAGCTTCGGAAAATTCCAATTCTTCCTTTACTTTTGCATGTATCCGTGACTTTCACTTTCCACTTTCATTTCAATTGACCTAAATAGTTCATGACCTAGATAGTTCATCTTCGCTTTTAGCCCTATTCCTAACCCTAAACCTAACTTCAACCTTAAATAATTGTTAGGTTTAAAATAACTTAAATTTGATCAATACAAGGGAAAGAAAAGAAATACAAGGTAGCAAAATAAGTTTAATCTTTGTAAAAGAGAAATCATAACAACAGGACAGGTTTAAAACTAGTTCCGTCCTCTAATTAACTCATCACGTACAGCGTTCACAGTCTCAGTTACATCAAAGAGCGATCGCTAGCTTTGTGTATTGGATGCCATCAAAAACCGGTTTTTGAAATGCCGTCTCAACACTGAGCGCGTGCCGACTTGGACATTCACAGAAAGTCATCGGAGAGAGAAGACGTGGAAAAGGTAGGCAGAATTCTTCATAGTTAGCTTAGATGGTTTTCAGCTCTAATTTGATAAAGGTGGAAGACTTTAAGCAAAGGAGCTACTATTTGTATATAAGGCAATAGTTTTCTTGATACCGTACAAGTAGACGTTTTTAGCGAGGATGTAATTTATTATTACATCTTCTGCATGTTATTACACCCAAAGATTAAACTTATTTTGCTACCCGTATTTTAGGTTTCAGAAAGTCGTTCATTTTACATACATTATATAACAATATAACATAGGGGATAATTTGAACAAAGTTTTAATTTATATGCTTTAATCTCTAATTATAATGGAAATCTATATCATTTCAAACTCTATAAACTACATAAATCCGGTGTGATTTTTTTCGCTAACCATTTCTATTAATTTTGATTTGAAACCTATCACAATATCTCATTTCCTAAATTATTAAACACAAAAACAATGTTATGATTTCCGGCTTGTATTTCACCATCACTGAAGCTGAAAGGTTAAAAACTCTTGACATAATCTTGTTCTCTGTATTCTTAGCTTTAAAATGACACCACACTTGTCTAAATCGAACGAGAAATAAAAAAGTTATGGGCTAAAGAAAATTCCATTATATCCTCAAAATAACTAACCCTTTACAACTTTCACTTTCCATTTTCATTTTGTTTGACCTGACATGACCCGGCATGACCTATAACCCGGCATCTTCGCTTTTAGCCCTATCCCTATACCCTATGCTTTAACACTAACCCTAACCCTAACCCAAACACTAACCCTAACCCTTAACCCTAACCCTTAACCCTAACCCTAACCCTAACCCTTAACCCTAACCCTAACCCTAACCCTAACCCTAACCCTTTAACCCTAACCCCCCTAAACATCTTTAATATTTTCTACCCTAAAACAATACTAAAATATTTATTTATAACTTTTAAATACACCAAGACTTTGAAAATTGCTTGAAAATTTTACTCCCTAACCCTAACCCCAATCTCTTAATTCCCATTGACCTACTTGATCACTTAAATCCGTGATCATTTTCATTTTAAAACCCTACTATTTGTAACCCTATACCCTATGCTTTAACACTAACCCTAACCCTACCCTATGATTTTAACACTAACTAACCCTAACCCTAACCCTAACCCTAACCCTAACCCCTAACCCTAACCCTAACCCTAACCCTAACCCTGACCCTAACCCTAACCCTAACCCTGACCCTAACCCTAACCCTAACCCTAACCCTGACCCTAACCCTAACCCTGACCCTAACCCTAACCCTAACCCTGACCCTAACCCTAACCCTAACCCTAACCCTGACCCTAACCCTGACCCTAACCCTTACCCTGACCCTAACCCTAACCCCCATTAACCCTAACCCCCACTAACCCTAACCCCCGTTAACCCTAACCCCCACTAACCCTAACCCCGGATAACCCTGACTTTAACCCCTGCAAACACTTGCTTTTCTTTTTTTGCTCATATCTTCTGACTGACTGCTCTGATGTCAACGTTCTTGGTGTCGTTGGAAAGGTCTTGAAGAGCTCTTTACGCTCGCGTCATGATATTGTCGTTTCAGGCAGCAGAAAGTCGAATAACAAGCGATATGCTCAAAAGGCTTGCAAACGGCAGAAAATCCTTATTCCTGGACCGATTTTCAAATTCTAGGGCTTGTCAGAGAGCTCTGGACAAGGCCTATCGAATGCCGTAAAGTGTAGAAAGATCAAGCCATTTTTTGAGGCTTTTAAGAGCAAATATGGCCTAGGTGTACCCACGCGGCTTACGTAGACATCTTTCATCTCTCGCAACTTTTCTCGTTTTCGATCTTTAACAACCATCTTCGGACAGTGGACGGAACTTGCCAAGAGCTGTCCAATGACACCAAGACTTTGAAAATTGCTTGAAAATTCAGAGAGATACGGACCTTTCAATTTGGGGTCCGTTTGCCACCCCTTTGGAGCAGTTTTGGGGCATTTCAGCGAGAGAGGTTCAGGTGTGGGTATCGAGGCCTATGGAACCTTTTATGAAACGAAGAGTCCCCTTTCGTCCCAATTTTCGGACTACGGAGGACGTTGCCTTCCGGTCCTACCGGAATTACGGCACCTTTTCTTCAAATGCCTATAGGTAACACGCCCTTGGGACTAGCAGGCTGAGCTTTGGTATGTGGATTCCTTGAGGTCTTCTTCAACTTTAATGTACGAGTTTAGGGCCTCTATCTCTCACCGTTTTCGCGCTAGCGCCCGGAGAAAGAACTTAGCGCGGAACGCAATATTAACTCGTCTTCGAGCTTAACCGGTTTTTAAAGCACTTGAATAGCTCTTACTAAGACCTCCTCAGCAACGTGCAGGTTGTCGAGATCTGACCACTTTAACTTGTCCAAATCCCTGTCTCAAAGTTGTTTAGTCCTTCATATCTTTAGAAGGAGAACGCAGATTAACACACTATTTGCAGCTACCAAGAGTCCGTTTTAGGGTCTCTCACTGACATAAGTGGGAAGTGTCATTTGCATACCATTCTCGAGATCTGGGAGGTTGAAAATGGTGAAAAACTCCCAATTTGTCAATTTCTAAACACAATCTTTGCTGTAAATAGGAGACAAACTTTCTCCCTTTTCCTGACACTTGGAGTTTATGACCCCCACTTAATCGTGTGCCTGGTTTTCTTACCTTTCCAACGACACCAAACTCGTCTCCATCCGATAATCAATGAGAAAGTTATGAGCTTCGGAAAATTCCAATTCTTCCTTTACTTTTGCATGTATCCGTGACTTTCACTTTCCACTTTCATTTCAATTGACCTAAATAGTTCATGACCTAGATAGTTCATCTTCGCTTTTAGCCCTATTCCTAACCCTAAACCTAACTTCAACCTTAAATAATTGTTAGGTTTAAAATAACTTAAATTTGATCAATACAAGGGAAAGAAAAGAAATACAAGGTAGCAAAATAAGTTTAATCTTTGTAAAAGAGAAATCATAACAACAGGACAGGTTTAAAACTAGTTCCGTCCTCTAATTAACTCATCACGTACAGCGTTCACAGTCTCAGTTACATCAAAGAGCGATCGCTAGCTTTGTGTATTGGATGCCATCAAAAACCGGTTTTTGAAATGCCGTCTCAACACTGAGCGCGTGCCGACTTGGACATTCACAGAAAGTCATCGGAGAGAGAAGACGTGGAAAAGGTAGGCAGAATTCTTCATAGTTAGCTTAGATGGTTTTCAGCTCTAATTTGATAAAGGTGGAAGACTTTAAGCAAAGGAGCTACTATTTGTATATAAGGCAATAGTTTTCTTGATACCGTACAAGTAGACGTTTTTAGCGAGGATGTAATTTATTATTACATCTTCTGCATGTTATTACACCCAAAGATTAAACTTATTTTGCTACCCGTATTTTAGGTTTCAGAAAGTCGTTCATTTTACATACATTATATAACAATATAACATAGGGGATAATTTGAACAAAGTTTTAATTTATATGCTTTAATCTCTAATTATAATGGAAATCTATATCATTTCAAACTCTATAAACTACATAAATCCGGTGTGATTTTTTTCGCTAACCATTTCTATTAATTTTGATTTGAAACCTATCACAATATCTCATTTCCTAAATTATTAAACACAAAAACAATGTTATGATTTCCGGCTTGTATTTCACCATCACTGAAGCTGAAAGGTTAAAAACTCTTGACATAATCTTGTTCTCTGTATTCTTAGCTTTAAAATGACACCACACTTGTCTAAATCGAACGAGAAATAAAAAAGTTATGGGCTAAAGAAAATTCCATTATATCCTCAAAATAACTAACCCTTTACAACTTTCACTTTCCATTTTCATTTTGTTTGACCTGACATGACCCGGCATGACCTATAACCCGGCATCTTCGTTTTTAGCCCTATTCCTACTCCAAACCCTAACCCTAACCCTAACCCCAATCTCTTAATTCCCATTGACCTACTTGATCACTTAAATCCGTGATCATTTTCGCTTTTATCCCTATACCCTATGCTTTAACACTAACCCTAACCCTAACCCAAACACTAACCCTAACCCTAACCCCTAACCCCTAACCCTAACCCTAACCCTAACCCTGACCCTAACCCTAACCCTGACCCTGACCCTAACCCTGACCCTAACCCTGACCCTAACCCTAACCCTAACCCTAACCCTGACCCTAACCCTAACCCTAACCCTAACCCTGACCCTAACCCTGACCCTCACCCCCACTAACCCTAACCCTAACCCCCATTAACCCTAACCCCCACTAACCCTAACCCCCGTTAACCCTAACCCCCACTAACCCTAACCCCGGATAACCCTGACTTTAACCCCTGCAAACACTTGCTTTTCTTTTTTTGCTCATATCTTCTGACTGACTGCTCTGATGTCAACGTTCTTGGTGTCGTTGGAAAGGTCTTGAAGAGCTCTTTACGCTCGCGTCATGATATTGTCGTTTCAGGCAGCAGAAAGTCGAATAACAAGCGATATGCTCAAAAGGCTTGCAAACGGCAGAAAATCCTTATTCCTGGACCGATTTTCAAATTCTAGGGCTTGTCAGAGAGCTCTGGACAAGGCCTATCGAATGCCGTAAAGTGTAGAAAGATCAAGCCATTTTTGAGGCTTTTAAGAGCAAATATGGCCTAGGTGTACCCACGCGGCTTACGTAGACATCTTTCATCTCTCGCAACTTTTCTCGTTTTCGATCTTTAACAACCATCTTCGGACAGTGGACGGAACTTGCCAAGAGCTGTCCAATGACACCAAGACTTTGAAAATTGCTTGAAAATTCAGAGAGATACGGACCTTTCAATTTGGGGTCCGTTTGCCACCCCTTTGGAGCAGTTTTGGGGCATTTCAGCGAGAGAGGTTCAGGTGTGGGTATCGAGGCCTATGGAACCTTTTATGAAACGAAGAGTCCCCTTTCGTCCCAATTTTCGGACTACGGAGGACGTTGCCTTCCGGTCCTACCGGAATTACGGCACCTTTTCTTCAAATGCCTATAGGTAACACGCCCTTGGGACTAGCAGGCTGAGCTTTGGTATGTGGATTCCTTGAGGTCTTCTTCAACTTTAACCTTAGCGCGGAACGCAATATTAACTCGTCTTAGCTTAACCGGTTTTTAAAGCACTTGAATAGCTCTTTCTAAGACCTCCTCAGCACCGTGCAGGGTGTCGATATCTGAACACTTTAACTTGTCCAAATCCCTGTCTCAAAGTTGTTTAGTCCTTCATATCTTTAGAAGGAGAACGCAGATTAACACCTATAACCGTTTTAGGGTCCCTGACATTGGGAAGTGTCATTTGCATACCATTCTCGAGATCCCTGGTGAAAAACTCCCAATTTGTCAATTTCTAAACACAATCTTTGCTGTAAATAGGAGACAAATTTTTCTCCCTTTTCCTGACCTTGGAGTTTTATGACCCCCACTTAATCGTTGCCTAACTTTTCTTACCTTTCCAACGACACCAAACTCGTCTCCATCCGATAATCAATGAGAAAGTTATGAGCTTCGGAAAATTCCAATTCTAACTTTACTTTTGCATGTATCCGTGACTTTCACTTTTACTTTCATTTCATTTGACCTAAATAGTTCATGACCTAGATAGTTCATCTTCGCTTTTAGCCCTTCTCCTAACCCTTACCCTAACCCTAACCCTAACCCTGATTTCGAAGCAAGATTTGGACAAAAGGGTATAAAACCTCAATATGTAATAATACTTGACTCGAATAGATCAGTAATTAATCATCGACTTTCAACTTTAGAAAAAAAAGCTATAAAATGAACGATTCCATCGGGAATCGAACTCGGCACCCCTTTATCTGAAGTCCGCTGCTCTACCTACTGAGCCAAAGTGTATGATGGAAATAACAAAATAAACTTTGATACTTTGCTACACAAAGTATTAAGATAAAAAAAAACAATAACCACGCCTACTGAAATCACGTGACAAAATTTGACATTGACGAGATGACTCCGGAGCGATCTTCGCTTTAACCCTAACCCTAACCCTACCCTAACCCTAACCCTAACCCTACCCTAACCCTAACCCTAACCCTAACCCTAACCCTAACCCTAACCCTAACCCTAACCCTAACCCTAACCCTAACCTTAATCTTAAACCTAACCTTAATCTTAAACCTAACCTTAATCTTAAACCTAACCTTAACCTGGTATCTTAAACCTAACCTGGTATCTTAAACCCAACCTGATATCCTAAACCTAACCTTAATCTTAAACCTAACCTTAATCTTAAACCTAATCTTAACCTGGTATCTTAAACCTAACCTGGTATCTTAAACCTAACCTAATATCTTAAATCTAACCTTAATCTTAGACCTAACCTTTAACTTAAACCTAACCTTAACCTGGTATCTTAAACCTAACCTGGTATCTTAAACCTAACCTGGTATCTTAAACCTAACCTTAATCTTAAACCTAACCTTAATCTTAAACCTAACCTTAACCTGGTATCTTAAACCTAACCTGGTATCTTAAACCTAACCTGGTATCTTAAACCTAACCTTAATCTTAAACCTAACCTTAATCTTAAACCTAACCTTAACCTGGTATCTTAAACCTAACCTGGTATCTTAAACCCTAACCTAACCCTATATCTAAACCTAACCTAACCTTAATCTTAAACTTAACCTTAATCTTAAACCTAATCTTAACCTGGTATCTTAAACCTAACCTAATATCTTAAATCTAACCTTAATCTTAAACCTAACCTTTAACTTAAACCTAACCTTAACCTTAAACTCATCACATACAGCGTTAACAGTAACTGTGAAAGTCTTCCATCATCAAAGAGCAATCGCTAGCTTTGTGTATAGGATGACATCAGAAAGAGGTGTGAAATGCTGTGTCAACACTTAGCGCGTGCAGACTTGGACATACATTCATAGAAAGTCATCGGGGAGAGAAGACGTGAAAAAGGTAGGCAAAATACTTCATAGTTATGTTATTAAGATATAATCTAAGAATTTAACATTTCGATAATTAAATTCAAATACCTGTAAAATGAATTCTTATAGCGCATGCAGACTTGGACATACATTCACAGAAAGTCATCGGGGAGAGAAGACGTGAAAAAGGTAGGCAAAATACTTCACATTTATGTTGTTAAGATATAATCTAAGAAATTAACATTTAGATAAATAAATTCAAATGGTTGGAAAATGAATTCTTATAGCTTTGATTTTTTTTTTAGTCCTTGTTTGATAAAGTTAAAAGACTTCAAGGAAATGAGCAACTATTTGTATATTATCCATTCGTGTTCTAAATACCATATTGGAAGAATTGTAAGCGAGGATTCAATTTTGGCATTTTAAGCGAGGGTGTCGCCGGGATCGCTTAAATTGAATGTCGCTAAAAATAATTACGTTTTCTTTGTAATAGCTTCTTGAATATGTATTTTGAAATTGCATAAAATAACATCTTGCTTAAAAGCAATTACCCGTCTCTAAGGACAAATCGCTATATTTGCGTCTCGCTAAAATAGTCCATTCATACGGTACTTTTATATGCTATGTATTTGCCGAAACTTCGACATTTTGAAAACTTTGATTTACTTTAGTGATCACTTTGACACTGAAAAACTTTTATCGAAATCTTTGACATTTAAAAAAAAAAAACCCCAAAAAAACCCCCCCAAAAAATCATCGACGACTTTGACACTTTGAAAAACTTTGGCGAAAACTCTCATTTGACAGCTGCAGATAAGACCACAATGATGACTATCAGTGTCGGCACATTTCAGGCCTAAATAAAGGGTAAATCGGCAAAATAAGGGTTGTAGAACCCAACGCTTCAAATACCGTCTATTTTCAACTCTCACAGCGTTCACCTACTTGCACCTTCAATGCTTATCTTTTGGCTTTTAATAGAACTTGGCAAGACTTTGCCAGTGATACCAAGAAGTTGAGAATTGACTAAAAAATGAGGAACTTCTGACACCGCCAATTTTGTGTCCATTTGGAGCCCGTTTTGAGCACTTTTTACCCGGTTTAGAAGTAGAGAAAGGGCTTAGGATTTTGCCACCTATGTAGACTCACATATTCAGAAAAGTTCTTTTTCATCCTTATTTGTCGACTTCTGGCAACGTCTATTTCCGATCCATCCGGAGTTAGTGCAACTTTTCTTCCCCTGTCCATAGGATTCACGCCCTTGGAGCTGCAAGGCTGAGCTTTGGTGCACAGAATCCTTGAACTCTACTCAACTTACGAAATACAGACATTTAGAGGTCTAGCTCGCACCGTTTACGAGTTGTGAGCTCAAATAGAAATCGGACAAGAACAAAATTTCCACTGTATTCCCAGCCAAACTGGTTTTCTTAGCGCTGGAAAAGCACTCACTCAGCCCTTCTCAGCAAAGTCCAGGTTGTCTTGATCTGACCTCTAAAATCTGTCCAACAGGTCTTTCAAATTTTCTAAGACTTTTGTACCTTTTCCACATGTTTAGTCATTTATATCTTTAGAAGGAGAACGCAGTTTTGCCAACTCTTTGCAGCTACCAAGAGTCATTTTTGTGGGGTCTCACTGACCTAAATGGGGTGTGACAATTGCCTGCCATTCTTGAGATCTGGCAGGTTCAAAATGGTCAAAAATTCTCAATTTGTCCATTTCTTAGCACTATCTGCGGTTTGAAAACGAAACCATTTTTCTCCCTTTTCCTGACACCTATGTTTTATGAGTCTGACTTCATCGTTTGGCTCCTTTTCTTAGCTTTCCAACGACACCAAACTCGTCTCCATCCGATAATAAATGAGAAAGTTATGAGCTTCGGAAAATCCCAGTTTTTCCTCTACTTTTGCATGTATCCGTGACTTTCACTTTCCACTTTCATTTCATTTGACCTAAATAGTTCATGACCTAGATAGTTCATCTTCGCTTTTAGCCCTTCTCCTAACCCTTACCCTAACCCTAACCCTAACCCTGATTTCGAAGCAAGATTTGGACAAAAGGGTATAAAACCTCAATATGTAATAATACTTGACTCGAATAGATCAGTAATTAATCATCGACTTTCAACTTTAGAAAAAATAAAAAGAGCTATAAAATGAACGATTCCATCGGGAATCGAACTCGGCACCCCTTTATCTGAAGTCCGCTGCTCTACCTACTGAGCCAAAGTGTATGATGGAAATAACAAAATAAACTTTGATACTTTGCTACACAAAGTATTAAGATAAAAAAAAACAATAACCACGCCTACTGAAATCACGTGACAAAATTTGACATTGACGAGATGACTCCGGAGCGATCTTCGTAAACCAACCCTAACCCTAACCCTAACCCTAACCCCTAACCCTAACCCTAACCCTAACCCTAACCCTAACCTTAATCTTAAACCTAACCTTAATCTTAAACCTAACCTTAATCTTAAACCTAACCTTAACCTGGTATCTTAAACCTAACCTGGTATCTTAAACCCAACCTGATATCCTAAACCTAACCTTAATCTTAAACCTAACCTTAATCTTAAACCTAATCTTAACCTGGTATCTTAAACCTAACCTGGTATCTTAAACCTAACCTAATATCTTAAATCTAACCTTAATCTTAGACCTAACCTTTAACTTAAACCTAACCTTAACCTGGTATCTTAAACCTAACCTGGTATCTTAAACCTAACCTGGTATCTTAAACCTAACCTTAATCTTAAACCTAACCTTAATCTTAAATAACCTTAACCCTAAACCTAACCTGGTATCTTAAACCTAAACCTTAAACCTAACCTGGTATCTTAAACCTAACCTTAATCTTAAACCTAACCTTAATCTTAAACCTAACCTTAATCTTATCTTAAACCTAACCTTAACCTGGTATCTTAAACCTAACCTGGTATCTTAAACCCAACCTGATATCTTAAACCTAACCTTAATCTTAAACTTAACCTTAATCTTAAACCTAATCTTAACCTGGTATCTTAAACCTAACCTAATATCTTAAATCTAACCTTAATCTTAAACCTAACCTTTAACTTAAACCTAACCTTAACCTTAAACTCATCACATACAGCGTTAACAGTAACTGTGAAAGTCTTCCATCATCAAAGAGCAATCGCTAGCTTTGTGTATAGGATGACATCAGAAAGAGGTGTGAAATGCTGTGTCAACACTTAGCGCGTGCAGACTTGGACATACATTCATAGAAAGTCATCGGGGAGAGAAGACGTGAAAAAGGTAGGCAAAATACTTCATAGTTATGTTATTAAGATATAATCTAAGAATTTAACATTTCGATAATTAATTCAAATACCTGTAAAATGAATTCTTATAGCGCATGCAGACTTGGACATACATTCACAGAAAGTCATCGGGGAGAGAAGACGTGAAAAAGGTAGGCAAAATACTTCACATTTATGTTGTTAAGATATAATCTAAGAAATTAACATTTAGATAAATAAATTCAAATGGTTGGAAAATGAATTCTTATAGCTTTGATTTTTTTTTTAGTCCTTGTTTGATAAAGTTAAAAGACTTCAAGGAAATGAGCAACTATTTGTATATTATCCATTCGTGTTCTAAATACCATATTGGAAGAATTGTAAGCGAGGATTCAATTTTGGCATTTTAAGCGAGGGTGTCGCCGGGATCGCTTAAATTGAATGTCGCTAAAAATAATTACGTTTTCTTTGTAATAGCTTCTTGAATATGTATTTTGAAATTGCATAAAATAACATCTTGCTTAAAAGCAATTACCCGTCTCTAAGGACAAATCGCTATATTTGCGTCTCGCTAAAATAGTCCATTCATACGGTACTTTTATATGCTATGTATTTGCCGAAACTTCGACATTTTGAAAACTTTGATTTACTTTAGTGATCACTTTGACACTGAAAAACTTTTATCGAAATCTTTGACATTTAAAAAAAAAAAAAACCCCAAAAAACCCCCCCCCAAAAAATCATCGACGACTTTGACACTTTGAAAAACTTTGGCGAAAACTCTCATTTGACAGCTGCAGATAAGACCACAATGATGACTATCAGTGTCGGCACATTTCAGGCCTAAATAAAGGGTAAATCGGCAAAATAAGGGTTGTAGAACCCAACGCTTCAAATACCGTCTATTTTCAACTCTCACAGCGTTCACCTACTTGCACCTTCAATGCTTATCTTTTGGCTTTTAATAGAACTTGGCAAGACTTTGCCAGTGATACCAAGAAGTTGAGAATTGACTAAAAAATGAGGAACTTCTGACACCGCCAATTTTGTGTCCATTTGGAGCCCGTTTTGAGCACCTTTTACCCGGTTTAGAAGTAGAGAAAGGGCTTAGGATTTTGCCACCTATGTAGACTCACATATTCAGAAAAGTTCTTTTTCATCCTTATTTGTCGACTTCTGGCAACGTCTATTTCCGATCCATCCGGAGTTAGTGCAACTTTTCTTCCCCTGTCCATAGGATTCACGCCCTTGGAGCTGCAAGGCTGAGCTTTGGTGCACAGAATCCTTGAACTCTACTCAACTTACGAAATACAGACATTTAGAGGTCTAGCTCGCACCGTTTACGAGTTGTGAGCTCAAATAGAAATCGGACAAGAACAAAATTTCCACTGTATTCCCAGCCAAACTGGTTTTCTTAGCGCTGGAAAAGCACTCACTCAGCCCTTCTCAGCAAAGTCCAGGTTGTCTTGATCTGACCTCTAAAATCTGTCCAACAGGTCTTTCAAATTTTCTAAGACTTTTGTACCTTTTCCACATGTTTAGTCATTTATATCTTTAGAAGGAGAACGCAGTTTTGCCAACTCTTTGCAGCTACCAAGAGTCATTTTTGTGGGGTCTCACTGACCTAAATGGGGTGTGACAATTGCCTGCCATTCTTGAGATCTGGCAGGTTCAAAATGGTCAAAAATTCTCAATTTGTCCATTTCTTAGCACTATCTGCGGTTTGAAAACGAAACCATTTTTCTCCCTTTTCCTGACACCTATGTTTTATGAGTCTGACTTCATCGTTTGGCTCCTTTTCTTAGCTTTCCAACGACACCAAACTCGTCTCCATCCGATAATAAATGAGAAAGTTATGAGCTTCGGAAAATCCCAGTTTTTCCTCTACTTTTGCATGTATCCGTGACTTTCACTTTCCACTTTCATTTCATTTGACCTAAATAGTTCATGACCTAGATAGTTCATCTTCGCTTTTAGCCCTTCTCCTAACCCTTACCCTAACCCTAACCCTAACCCTGATTTCGAAGCAAGATTTGGACAAAAGGGTATAAAACCTCAATATGTAATAATACTTGACTCGAATAGATCAGTAATTAATCATCGACTTTCAACTTTAGAAAAAATAAAAAGAGCTATAAAATGAACGATTCCATCGGGAATCGAACTCGGCACCCCTTTATCTGAAGTCCGCTGCTCTACCTACTGAGCCAAAGTGTATGATGGAAATAACAAAATAAACTTTGATACTTTGCTACACAAAGTATTAAGATAAAAAAAAACAATAACCACGCCTACTGAAATCACGTGACAAAATTTGACATTGACGAGATGACTCCGGAGCGATCTTCGTAAAACCCCCTATACCCTAACCCTAACCCTAACCCTAACCCTAACCCTAACCCTAACCCCTAACCCTAACCCTAACCCTAACCCTAACCTTAATCTTAAACCTAACCTTAATCTTAAACCTAACCTTAATCTTAAACCTAACCTTAACCTGGTATCTTAAACCTAACCTGGTATCTTAAACCCAACCTGATATCCTAAACCTAACCTTAATCTTAAACCTAACCTTAATCTTAAACCTAATCTTAACCTGGTATCTTAAACCTAACCTGGTATCTTAAACCTAACCTAATATCTTAAATCTAACCTTAATCTTAGACCTAACCTTTAACTTAAACCTAACCTTAACCTGGTATCTTAAACCTAACCTGGTATCTTAAACCTAACCTGGTATCTTAAACCTAACCTTAATCTTAAACCTAACCTTAATCTTAAACCTAACCTTAATCTTAAACCTAACCTTAACCTGGTATCTTAAACCTAACCTGGTATCTTAAACCCAACCTGATATCCTAAACCTAACCTTAATCTTAAACCTAACCTTAATCTTAAACCTAATCTTAACCTGGTATCTTAAACCTAACCTGGTATCTTAAACCTAACCTAATATCTTAAATCTAACCTTAATCTTAGACCTAACCTTTAACTTAAACCTAACCTTAACCTGGTATCTTAAACCTAACCTGGTATCTTAAACCTAACCTGGTATCTTAAACCTAACCTTAATCTTAAACCTAACCTTAAAACCTAACCTTAATCTTAAACCTAACCTTAACCTGGTATCTTAAACCTAACCTGGTATCTTAAACCTAACCTGGTATCTTAAACCTAACCTTAATCTTAAACCTAACCTTAATCTTAAACCTAACCTTAACCTGGTATCTTAAACCTAACCTGGTATCTTAAACCCAACCTGATATCTTAAACCTAACCTTAATCTTAAACTTAACCTTAATCTTAAACCTAATCTTAACCTGGTATCTTAAACCTAACCTAATATCTTAAATCTAACCTTAATCTTAAACCTAACCTTTAACTTAAACCTAACCTTAACCTTAAACTCATCACATACAGCGTTAACAGTAACTGTGAAAGTCTTCCATCATCAAAGAGCAATCGCTAGCTTTGTGTATAGGATGACATCAGAAAGAGGTGTGAAATGCTGTGTCAACACTTAGCGCGTGCAGACTTGGACATACATTCATAGAAAGTCATCGGGGAGAGAAGACGTGAAAAAGGTAGGCAAAATACTTCATAGTTATGTTATTAAGATATAATCTAAGAATTTAACATTTCGATAATTAAATTCAAATACCTGTAAAATGAATTCTTATAGCGCATGCAGACTTGGACATACATTCACAGAAAGTCATCGGGGAGAGAAGACGTGAAAAAGGTAGGCAAAATACTTCACATTTATGTTGTTAAGATATAATCTAAGAAATTAACATTTAGATAAATAAATTCAAATGGTTGGAAAATGAATTCTTATAGCTTTGATTTTTTTTTTAGTCCTTGTTTGATAAAGTTAAAAGACTTCAAGGAAATGAGCAACTATTTGTATATTATCCATTCGTGTTCTAAATACCATATTGGAAGAATTGTAAGCGAGGATTCAATTTTGGCATTTTAAGCGAGGGTGTCGCCGGGATCGCTTAAATTGAATGTCGCTAAAAATAATTACGTTTTCTTTGTAATAGCTTCTTGAATATGTATTTTGAAATTGCATAAAATAACATCTTGCTTAAAAGCAATTACCCGTCTCTAAGGACAAATCGCTATATTTGCGTCTCGCTAAAATAGTCCATTCATACGGTACTTTTATATGCTATGTATTTGCCGAAACTTCGACATTTTGAAAACTTTGATTTACTTTAGTGATCACTTTGACACTGAAAAACTTTTATCGAAATCTTTGACATTTAAAAAAAAAAAAAACCCCAAAACCCCCCCCCCCCAAAAAATCATCGACGACTTTGACACTTTGAAAAACTTTGGCGAAAACTCTCATTTGACAGCTGCAGATAAGACCACAATGATGACTATCAGTGTCGGCACATTTCAGGCCTAAATAAAGGGTAAATCGGCAAAATAAGGGTTGTAGAACCCAACGCTTCAAATACCGTCTATTTTCAACTCTCACAGCGTTCACCTACTTGCACCTTCAATGCTTATCTTTTGGCTTTTAATAGAACTTGGCAAGACTTTGCCAGTGATACCAAGAAGTTGAGAATTGACTAAAAAATGAGGAACTTCTGACACCGCCAATTTTGTGTCCATTTGGAGCCCGTTTTGAGCACTTTTTACCCGGTTTAGAAGTAGAGAAAGGGCTTAGGATTTTGCCACCTATGTAGACTCACATATTCAGAAAAGTTCTTTTTCATCCTTATTTGTCGACTTCTGGCAACGTCTATTTCCGATCCATCCGGAGTTAGTGCAACTTTTCTTCCCCTGTCCATAGGATTCACGCCCTTGGAGCTGCAAGGCTGAGCTTTGGTGCACAGAATCCTTGAACTCTACTCAACTTACGAAATACAGACATTTAGAGGTCTAGCTCGCACCGTTTACGAGTTGTGAGCTCAAATAGAAATCGGACAAGAACAAAATTTCCACTGTATTCCCAGCCAAACTGGTTTTCTTAGCGCTGGAAAAGCACTCACTCAGCCCTTCTCAGCAAAGTCCAGGTTGTCTTGATCTGACCTCTAAAATCTGTCCAACAGGTCTTTCAAATTTTCTAAGACTTTTGTACCTTTTCCACATGTTTAGTCATTTATATCTTTAGAAGGAGAACGCAGTTTTGCCAACTCTTTGCAGCTACCAAGAGTCATTTTTGTGGGGTCTCACTGACCTAAATGGGGTGTGACAATTGCCTGCCATTCTTGAGATCTGGCAGGTTCAAAATGGTCAAAAATTCTCAATTTGTCCATTTCTTAGCACTATCTGCGGTTTGAAAACGAAACCATTTTTCTCCCTTTTCCTGACACCTATGTTTTATGAGTCTGACTTCATCGTTTGGCTCCTTTTCTTAGCTTTCCAACGACACCAAACTCGTCTCCATCCGATAATAAATGAGAAAGTTATGAGCTTCGGAAAATCCCAGTTTTTCCTCTACTTTTGCATGTATCCGTGACTTTCACTTTCCACTTTCATTTCATTTGACCTAAATAGTTCATGACCTAGATAGTTCATCTTCGCTTTTAGCCCTTCTCCTAACCCTTACCCTAACCCTAACCCTAACCCTGATTTCGAGCAAGCAAGATTTGGACAAAAGGGTATAAAACCTCAATATGTAATAATACTTGACTCGAATAGATCAGTAATTAATCATCGACTTTCAACTTTAGAAAAAATAAAAAGAGCTATAAAATGAACGATTCCATCGGGAATCGAACTCGGCACCCCTTTATCTGAAGTCCGCTGCTCTACCTACTGAGCCAAAGTGTATGATGGAAATAACAAAATAAACTTTGATACTTTGCTACACAAAGTATTAAGATAAAAAAAAACAATAACCACGCCTACTGAAATCACGTGACAAAATTTGACATTGACGAGATGACTCCGGAGCGATCTTCGTAAAACCCCCTACCCTACCCTAACCCTAACCCTAACCCTAACCCTAACCCTAACCCTAACCCTAACCCTAACCCTAACCCTAACCCTAACTTAAACCTAACCTTAATCTTAAACCTAACCTTAATCTTAAACCTAACCTTAACCTGGTATCTTAAACCTAACCTGGTATCTTAAACCTAACCTGTTATCTTAAACCTAACCTTAATCTTAAACCTAACCTTAATCTTAAACCTAACCTTAACCTGGTATCTTAAACCTAACCTAATATCTTAAATCTAACCTTAATCTTAAACCTAACCTTTAACTTAAACCTAACCTTAACCCCTTAAACCTAACCTGGTATCTTAAACCTAACCTTTTATCTTAAACCTAACCTTAATCTTAAACCTAACCTTAATCTTAAACCTAACCTTAATCTTAAACCTAACCTTAACCTGGTATCTTAAACCCAACCTGATATCCTAAACCTAACCTTAATCTTAAACCTAACCTTAATCTTAAACCTAATCTTAACCTGGTATCTTAAACCTAACCTAATATCTTAAATCTAACCTTAATCTTAGACCTAACCTTTAACTTAAACCTAACCTTAACCTGGTATCTTAAACCTAACCTGGTATCTTAAACCTAACCTGGTATCTTAAACCTAACCTTAATCTTAAACCTAACCTTAATCTTAAACCTAACCTTAACCTGGTATCTTAAACCTAACCTGGTACCTTAAACCTAACCTGGTATCTTAAACCTAACCTTAATCTTAAACCTAACCTTAATCTTAAACCTAACCTTAACCTGGTATCTTAAACCTAACCTGGTATCTTAAACCCAACCTGATATCTTAAACCTAACCTTAATCTTAAACTTAACCTTAATCTTAAACCTAATCTTAACCTGGTATCTTAAACCTAACCTAATATCTTAAATCTAACCTTAATCTTAAACCTAACCTTTAACTTAAACCTAACCTTAACCTTAAACTCATCACATACAGCGTTAACAGTAACTGTGAAAGTCTTCCATCATCAAAGAGCAATCGCTAGCTTTGTGTATAGGATGACATCAGAAAGAGGTGTGAAATGCTGTGTCAACACTTAGCGCGTGCAGACTTGGACATACATTCATAGAAAGTCATCGGGGAGAGAAGACGTGAAAAAGGTAGGCAAAATACTTCATAGTTATGTTATTAAGATATAATCTAAGAATTTAACATTTCGATAATTAAATTCAAATACCTGTAAAATGAATTCTTATAGCGCATGCAGACTTGGACATACATTCACAGAAAGTCATCGGGGAGAGAAGACGTGAAAAAGGTAGGCAAAATACTTCACATTTATGTTGTTAAGATATAATCTAAGAAATTAACATTTAGATAAATAAATTCAAATGGTTGGAAAATGAATTCTTATAGCTTTGATTTTTTTTTTAGTCCTTGTTTGATAAAGTTAAAAGACTTCAAGGAAATGAGCAACTATTTGTATATTATCCATTCGTGTTCTAAATACCATATTGGAAGAATTGTAAGCGAGGATTCAATTTTGGCATTTTAAGCGAGGGTGTCGCCGGGATCGCTTAAATTGAATGTCGCTAAAAATAATTACGTTTTCTTTGTAATAGCTTCTTGAATATGTATTTTGAAATTGCATAAAATAACATCTTGCTTAAAAGCAATTACCCGTCTCTAAGGACAAATCGCTATATTTGCGTCTCGCTAAAATAGTCCATTCATACGGTACTTTTATATGCTATGTATTTGCCGAAACTTCGACATTTTGAAAACTTTGATTTACTTTAGTGATCACTTTGACACTGAAAAACTTTTATCGAAATCTTTGACATTTAAAAAAAAAAAAACCCCAAAAAACCCCCCCCCAAAAAATCATCGACGACTTTGACACTTTGAAAAACTTTGGCGAAAACTCTCATTTGACAGCTGCAGATAAGACCACAATGATGACTATCAGTGTCGGCACATTTCAGGCCTAAATAAAGGGTAAATCGGCAAAATAAGGGTTGTAGAACCCAACGCTTCAAATACCGTCTATTTTCAACTCTCACAGCGTTCACCTACTTGCACCTTCAATGCTTATCTTTTGGCTTTTAATAGAACTTGGCAAGACTTTGCCAGTGATACCAAGAAGTTGAGAATTGACTAAAAAATGAGGAACTTCTGACACCGCCAATTTTGTGTCCATTTGGAGCCCGTTTTGAGCACTTTTTACCCGGTTTAGAAGTAGAGAAAGGGCTTAGGATTTTGCCACCTATGTAGACTCACATATTCAGAAAAGTTCTTTTTCATCCTTATTTGTCGACTTCTGGCAACGTCTATTTCCGATCCATCCGGAGTTAGTGCAACTTTTCTTCCCCTGTCCATAGGATTCACGCCCTTGGAGCTGCAAGGCTGAGCTTTGGTGCACAGAATCCTTGAACTCTACTCAACTTACGAAATACAGACATTTAGAGGTCTAGCTCGCACCGTTTACGAGTTGTGAGCTCAAATAGAAATCGGACAAGAACAAAATTTCCACTGTATTCCCAGCCAAACTGGTTTTCTTAGCGCTGGAAAAGCACTCACTCAGCCCTTCTCAGCAAAGTCCAGGTTGTCTTGATCTGACCTCTAAAATCTGTCCAACAGGTCTTTCAAATTTTCTAAGACTTTTGTACCTTTTCCACATGTTTAGTCATTTATATCTTTAGAAGGAGAACGCAGTTTTGCCAACTCTTTGCAGCTACCAAGAGTCATTTTTGTGGGGTCTCACTGACCTAAATGGGGTGTGACAATTGCCTGCCATTCTTGAGATCTGGCAGGTTCAAAATGGTCAAAAATTCTCAATTTGTCCATTTCTTAGCACTATCTGCGGTTTGAAAACGAAACCATTTTTCTCCCTTTTCCTGACACCTATGTTTTATGAGTCTGACTTCATCGTTTGGCTCCTTTTCTTAGCTTTCCAACGACACCAAACTCGTCTCCATCCGATAATAAATGAGAAAGTTATGAGCTTCGGAAAATCCCAGTTTTTCCTCTACTTTTGCATGTATCCGTGACTTTCACTTTCCACTTTCATTTCATTTGACCTAAATAGTTCATGACCTAGATAGTTCATCTTCGCTTTTAGCCCTTCTCCTAACCCTTACCCTAACCCTAACCCTAACCCTGATTTCGAAGCAAGATTTGGACAAAAGGGTATAAAACCTCAATATGTAATAATACTTGACTCGAATAGATCAGTAATTAATCATCGACTTTCAACTTTAGAAAAAATAAAAAGAGCTATAAAATGAACGATTCCATCGGGAATCGAACTCGGCACCCCTTTATCTGAAGTCCGCTGCTCTACCTACTGAGCCAAAGTGTATGATGGAAATAACAAAATAAACTTTGATACTTTGCTACACAAAGTATTAAGATAAAAAAAAAACAATAACCACGCCTACTGAAATCACGTGACAAAATTTGACATTGACGAGATGACTCCGGAGCGATCTTCGTAAAAAACCTAACCCTAACCCTAACCCTAACCCTAACCCTAACCATAACCCTAACCCTAACCCTAACCCTAACCCTAACCCTAACCCTAACCCTAACCCTAACCCTAACCCTAACCCTAATCTTAAACCTAACCTTAATCTTAAACCTAACCTTAATCTTAAACCTAACCTTAAACCTAACCTTAATCTTATCTTAAACTAACCTTAATCTTAAACCTAACCTTAACCTGGTAATCTTAAAACCTAACCTGGTATCTTAAACCTAACCTTAATCTTAAACCTAACCTTAATCTTAAACCTAACCTTAATCTTAAACCTAACCTTAACCTGGTATCTTAAACCCAACCTGATATCCTAAACCTAACCTTAATCTTAAACCTAACCTTAATCTTAAACCTAATCTTAACCTGGTATCTTAAACCTAACCTGGTATCTTAAACCTAACCTAATATCTTAAATCTAACCTTAATCTTAGACCTAACCTTTAACTTAAACCTAACCTTAACCTGGTATCTTAAACCTAACCTGGTATCTTAAACCTAACCTGGTATCTTAAACCTAACCTTAATCTTAAACCTAACCTTAATCTTAAACCTAACCTTAACCTGGTATCTTAAACCTAACCTGGTATCTTAAACCTAACCTGGTATCTTAAACCTAACCTTAATCTTAAACCTAACCTTAATCTTAAACCTAACCTTAACCTGGTATCTTAAACCTAACCTGGTATCTTAAACCCAACCTGATTAATAAACTTAAACCTAACCTTAATCTTAAACTTAACCTTAATCTTAAACCTAATCTTAACCTGGTATCTTAAACCTAACCTAATATCTTAAATCTAACCTTAATCTTAAACCTAACCTTTAACTTAAACCTAACCTTAACCTTAAACTCATCACATACAGCGTTAACAGTAACTGTGAAAGTCTTCCATCATCAAAGAGCAATCGCTAGCTTTGTGTATAGGATGACATCAGAAAGAGGTGTGAAATGCTGTGTCAACACTTAGCGCGTGCAGACTTGGACATACATTCATAGAAAGTCATCGGGGAGAGAAGACGTGAAAAAGGTAGGCAAAATACTTCATAGTTATGTTATTAAGATATAATCTAAGAATTTAACATTTCGATAATTAAATTCAAATACCTGTAAAATGAATTCTTATAGCGCATGCAGACTTGGACATACATTCACAGAAAGTCATCGGGGAGAGAAGACGTGAAAAAGGTAGGCAAAATACTTCACATTTATGTTGTTAAGATATAATCTAAGAAATTAACATTTAGATAAATAAATTCAAATGGTTGGAAAATGAATTCTTATAGCTTTGATTTTTTTTTTAGTCCTTGTTTGATAAAGTTAAAAGACTTCAAGGAAATGAGCAACTATTTGTATATTATCCATTCGTGTTCTAAATACCATATTGGAAGAATTGTAAGCGAGGATTCAATTTTGGCATTTTAAGCGAGGGTGTCGCCGGGATCGCTTAAATTGAATGTCGCTAAAAATAATTACGTTTTCTTTGTAATAGCTTCTTGAATATGTATTTTGAAATTGCATAAAATAACATCTTGCTTAAAAGCAATTACCCGTCTCTAAGGACAAATCGCTATATTTGCGTCTCGCTAAAATAGTCCATTCATACGGTACTTTTATATGCTATGTATTTGCCGAAACTTCGACATTTTGAAAACTTTGATTTACTTTAGTGATCACTTTGACACTGAAAAACTTTTATCGAAATCTTTGACATTAAAAAAAAAAAAAAACCCCAAAAAACCCCCCCCCAAAAAATCATCGACGACTTTGACACTTTGAAAAACTTTGGCGAAAACTCTCATTTGACAGCTGCAGATAAGACCACAATGATGACTATCAGTGTCGGCACATTTCAGGCCTAAATAAAGGGTAAATCGGCAAAATAAGGGTTGTAGAACCCAACGCTTCAAATACCGTCTATTTTCAACTCTCACAGCGTTCACCTACTTGCACCTTCAATGCTTATCTTTTGGCTTTTAATAGAACTTGGCAAGACTTTGCCAGTGATACCAAGAAGTTGAGAATTGACTAAAAAATGAGGAACTTCTGACACCGCCAATTTTGTGTCCATTTGGAGCCCGTTTTGAGCACTTTTTACCCGGTTTAGAAGTAGAGAAAGGGCTTAGGATTTTGCCACCTATGTAGACTCACATATTCAGAAAAGTTCTTTTTCATCCTTATTTGTCGACTTCTGGCAACGTCTATTTCCGATCCATCCGGAGTTAGTGCAACTTTTCTTCCCCTGTCCATAGGATTCACGCCCTTGGAGCTGCAAGGCTGAGCTTTGGTGCACAGAATCCTTGAACTCTACTCAACTTACGAAATACAGACATTTAGAGGTCTAGCTCGCACCGTTTACGAGTTGTGAGCTCAAATAGAAATCGGACAAGAACAAAATTTCCACTGTATTCCCAGCCAAACTGGTTTTCTTAGCGCTGGAAAAGCACTCACTCAGCCCTTCTCAGCAAAGTCCAGGTTGTCTTGATCTGACCTCTAAAATCTGTCCAACAGGTCTTTCAAATTTTCTAAGACTTTTGTACCTTTTCCACATGTTTAGTCATTTATATCTTTAGAAGGAGAACGCAGTTTTGCCAACTCTTTGCAGCTACCAAGAGTCATTTTTGTGGGGTCTCACTGACCTAAATGGGGTGTGACAATTGCCTGCCATTCTTGAGATCTGGCAGGTTCAAAATGGTCAAAAAGTCTCACTTTGTCCATTTCTTAGCACTATCTGCGGTTTGAAAACGAAACCATTTTTCTCCCTTTTCCTGACACCTATGTTTTATGAGTCTGACTTCATCGTTTGGCTCCTTTTCTTAGCTTTCCAACGACACCAAACTCGTCTCCATCCGATAATAAATGAGAAAGTTATGAGCTTCGGAAAATCCCAGTTTTTCCTCTACTTTTGCATGTATCCGTGACTTTCACTTTCCACTTTCATTTCATTTGACCTAAATAGTTCATGACCTAGATAGTTCATCTTCGCTTTTAGCCCTTCTCCTAACCCTTACCCTAACCCTAACCCTAACCCTGATTTCGAAGCAAGATTTGGACAAAAGGGTATAAAACCTCAATATGTAATAATACTTGACTCGAATAGATCAGTAATTAATCATCGACTTTCAACTTTAGAAAAAATAAAAAGAGCTATAAAATGAACGATTCCATCGGGAATCGAACTCGGCACCCCTTTATCTGAAGTCCGCTGCCTACCTACTGAGCCAAAGTGTATGATGGAAATAACAAAATAAACTTTGATACTTTGCTACACAAAGTATTAAGATAAAAAAAAACAATAACCACGCCTACTGAAATCACGTGACAAAATTTGACATTGACGAGATGACTCCGGAGCGATCTTCGTAAAACCCCCTATACCCTAACCCTAACCCTAACCCTAACCCTAACCCCTAACCCTAACCCTAACCCTAACCTTAATCTTAAACCTAACCTTAATCTTAAACCTAACCTTAATCTTAAACCTAACCTTAACCTGGTATCTTAAACCTAACCTGGTATCTTAAACCTAACCCTAAACCCTTAAACTTAAACCTAACCCTAACCCCTAACCTTAATCCCTAACCCTAACCTTAACCCTAACCTAACCCCTAACCTTAATCTTAAACCTAACCTTAATCTTAAACCTAACCTTAATCTTAAACCTAACCTTAACCTGGTATCTTAAACCTAACCTGGTATCTTAAACCCAACCTGATATCCTAAACCTAACCTTAAACTTAAACCTAACCTTAATCTTAAACCTAATCTTAACCTGGTATCTTAAACCTAACCTGGTATCTTAAACCTAACCTAATATCTTAAATCTAACCTTAATCTTAGACCTAACCTTTAACTTAAACCTAACCTTAACCTGGTATCTTAAACCTAACCTGGTATCTTAAACCTAACCTGGTATCTTAAACCTAACCTTAATCTTAAACCTAACCTTAATCTTAAACCTAACCTTAACCTGGTATCTTAAACCTAACCTGGTATCTTAAACCTAACCTGGTATCTTAAACCTAACCTTAATCTTAAACCTAACCTTAATCTTAAACCTAACCTTAACCTGGTATCTTAAACCTAACCTGGTATCTTAAACCCAACCTGATATCTTAAACCTAACCTTAATCTTAAACTTAACCTTAATCTTAAACCTAATCTTAACCTGGTATCTTAAACCTAACCTAATATCTTAAATCTAACCTTAATCTTAAACCTAACCTTTAACTTAAACCTAACCTTAACCTTAAACTCATCACATACAGCGTTAACAGTAACTGTGAAAGTCTTCCATCATCAAAGAGCAATCGCTAGCTTTGTGTATAGGATGACATCAGAAAGAGGTGTGAAATGCTGTGTCAACACTTAGCGCGTGCAGACTTGGACATACATTCATAGAAAGTCATCGGGGAGAGAAGACGTGAAAAAGGTAGGCAAAATACTTCATAGTTATGTTATTAAGATATAATCTAAGAATTTAACATTTCGATAATTAAATTCAAATACCTGTAAAATGAATTCTTATAGCGCATGCAGACTTGGACATACATTCACAGAAAGTCATCGGGGAGAGAAGACGTGAAAAAGGTAGGCAAAATACTTCACATTTATGTTGTTAAGATATAATCTAAGAAATTAACATTTAGATAAATAAATTCAAATGGTTGGAAAATGAATTCTTATAGCTTTGATTTTTTTTTTAGTCCTTGTTTGATAAAGTTAAAAGACTTCAAGGAAATTAGCAACTATTTGTATATTATCCATTCGTGTTCTAAATACCATATTGGAAGAATTGTAAGCGAGGATTCAATTTTGGCATTT
Source organism: Saccostrea cuccullata (assembly GCF_032062105.1). NCBI lineage: Eukaryota > Metazoa > Mollusca > Bivalvia > Ostreida > Ostreidae > Saccostrea > Saccostrea cuccullata. The sequence continues at coordinate 33,585 of NW_026931850.1, forward strand.
TAAGCGAGGGTGTCGCCGGGATCGCTTAAATTGAATGTCGCTAAAAATAATTACGTTTTCTTTGTAATAGCTTCTTGAATATGTATTTTGAAATTGCATAAAATAACATCTTGCTTAAAAGCAATTACCCGTCTCTAAGGACAAATCGCTATATTTGCGTCTCGCTAAAATAGTCCATTCATACGGTACTTTTATATGCTATGTATTTGCCGAAACTTCGACATTTTGAAAACTTTGATTTACTTTAGTGATCACTTTGACACTGAAAAACTTTTATCGAAATCTTTGACATTTAAAAAAAAAAAAAACCCCAAAAAACCCCCCCCCAAAAAATCATCGACGACTTTGACACTTTGAAAAACTTTGGCGAAAACTCTCATTTGACAGCTGCAGATGAGACCACAATGATGACTATCAGTGTCGGCACATTTCAGGCCTAAATAAAGGGTAAATCGGCAAAATAAGGGTTGTAGAACCCAACGCTTCAAATACCGTCTATTTTCAACTCTCACAGCGTTCACCTACTTGCACCTTCAATGCTTATCTTTTGGCTTTTAATAGAACTTGGCAAGACTTTGCCAGTGATACCAAGAAGTTGAGAATTGACTAAAAAATGAGGAACTTCTGACACCGCCAATTTTGTGTCCATTTGGAGCCCGTTTTGAGCACTTTTTACCCGGTTTAGAAGTAGAGAAAGGGCTTAGGATTTTGCCACCTATGTAGACTCACATATTCAGAAAAGTTCTTTTTCATCCTTATTTGTCGACTTCTGGCAACGTCTATTTCCGATCCATCCGGAGTTAGTGCAACTTTTCTTCCCCTGTCCATAGGATTCACGCCCTTGGAGCTGCAAGGCTGAGCTTTGGTGCACAGAATCCTTGAACTCTACTCAACTTACGAAATACAGACATTTAGAGGTCTAGCTCGCACCGTTTACGAGTTGTGAGCTCAAATAGAAATCGGACAAGAACAAAATTTCCACTGTATTCCCAGCCAAACTGGTTTTCTTAGCGCTGGAAAAGCACTCACTCAGCCCTTCTCAGCAAAGTCCAGGTTGTCTTGATCTGACCTCTAAAATCTGTCCAACAGGTCTTTCAAATTTTCTAAGACTTTTGTACCTTTTCCACATGTTTAGTCATTTATATCTTTAGAAGGAGAACGCAGTTTTGCCAACTCTTTGCAGCTACCAAGAGTCATTTTTGTGGGGTCTCACTGACCTAAATGGGGTGTGACAATTGCCTGCCATTCTTGAGATCTGGCAGGTTCAAAATGGTCAAAAATTCTCAATTTGTCCATTTCTTAGCACTATCTGCGGTTTGAAAACGAAACCATTTTTCTCCCTTTTCCTGACACCTATGTTTTATGAGTCTGACTTCATCGTTTGGCTCCTTTTCTTAGCTTTCCAACGACACCAAACTCGTCTCCATCCGATAATAAATGAGAAAGTTATGAGCTTCGGAAAATCCCAGTTTTTCCTCTACTTTTGCATGTATCCGTGACTTTCACTTTCCACTTTCATTTCATTTGACCTAAATAGTTCATGACCTAGATAGTTCATCTTCGCTTTTAGCCCTTCTCCTAACCCTTACCCTAACCCTAACCCTAACCCTGATTTCGAAGCAAGATTTGGACAAAAGGGTATAAAACCTCAATATGTAATAATACTTGACTCGAATAGATCAGTAATTAATCATCGACTTTCAACTTTAGAAAAAATAAAAAGAGCTATAAAATGAACGATTCCATCGGGAATCGAACTCGGCACCCCTTTATCTGAAGTCCGCTGCTCTACCTACTGAGCCAAAGTGTATGATGGAAATAACAAAATAAACTTTGATACTTTGCTACACAAAGTATTAAGATAAAAAAAAACAATAACCACGCCTACTGAAATCACGTGACAAAATTTGACATTGACGAGATGACTCCGGAGCGATCTTCTAACCCTAAAACCCCCTATAACCCTAACCCTAACCCTAACCCTAACCCTAACCCTAACCATAACCCTAACCCTAACCCTAACCCTAACCCTAACCCTAACCCTAACACTAACCCTTAAACCTAACCCTAACCCTTAACCCTAACCCCAACACTAACCCTTAACCCTAACCCTAACCCTAACCTTAATCTTAAACCTAACCTTAATCTTAAACCTAACCTTAATCTTAAACCTAACCTTAACCTGGTATCTTAAACCTAACCTGGTATCTTAAACCCAACCTGATATCCTAAACCTAACCTTAATCTTAAACCTAACCTTAATCTTAAACCTAATCTTAACCTGGTATCTTAAACCTAACCTGGTATCTTAAACCTAACCTAATATCTTAAATCTAACCTTAATCTTAGACCTAACCTTTAACTTAAACCTAACCTTAACCTGGTATCTTAAACCTAACCTGGTATCTTAAACCTAACCTGGTTTCTTAAACCTAACCTTAATCTTAAACCTAACCTTAATCTTAAACCTAACCTTAACCTGGTATCTTAAACCTAACCTGGTATCTTAAACCTAACCTGGTATCTTAAACCTAACCTTAATCTTAAACCTAACCTTAATCTTAAACCTAACCTTAACCTGGTATCTTAAACCTAACCTGGTATCTTAAACCCAACCTGATATCTTAAACCTAACCTTAATCTTAAACTTAACCTTAATCTTAAACCTAATCTTAACCTGGTATCTTAAACCTAACCTAATATCTTAAATCTAACCTTAATCTTAAACCTAACCTTTAACTTAAACCTAACCTTAACCTTAAACTCATCACATACAGCGTTAACAGTAACTGTGAAAGTCTTCCATCATCAAAGAGCAATCGCTAGCTTTGTGTATAGGATGACATCAGAAAGAGGTGTGAAATGCTGTGTCAACACTTAGCGCGTGCAGACTTGGACATACATTCATAGAAAGTCATCGGGAGAGAAGACGTGAAAAAGGTAGGCAAAATACTTCATAGTTATGTTATTAAGATATAATCTAAGAATTTAACATTTCGATAATTAAATTCAAATACCTGTAAAATGAATTCTTATAGCGCATGCAGACTTGGACATACATTCACAGAAAGTCATCGGGGAGAGAAGACGTGAAAAAGGTAGGCAAAATACTTCACATTTATGTTGTTAAGATATAATCTAAGAAATTAACATTTAGATAAATAAATTCAAATGGTTGGAAAATGAATTCTTATAGCTTTGATTTTTTTTTTAGTCCTTGTTTGATAAAGTTAAAAGACTTCAAGGAAATGAGCAACTATTTGTATATTATCCATTCGTGTTCTAAATACCATATTGGAAGAATTGTAAGCGAGGATTCAATTTTGGCATTTTAAGCGAGGGTGTCGCCGGGATCGCTTAAATTGAATGTCGCTAAAAATAATTACGTTTTCTTTGTAATAGCTTCTTGAATATGTATTTTGAAATTGCATAAAATAACATCTTGCTTAAAAGCAATTACCCGTCTCTAAGGACAAATCGCTATATTTGCGTCTCGCTAAAATAGTCCATTCATACGGTACTTTTATATGCTATGTATTTGCCGAAACTTCGACATTTTGAAAACTTTGATTTACTTTAGTGATCACTTTGACACTGAAAAACTTTTATCGAAATCTTTGACATTTAAAAAAAAAAAAAACCCCAAAAAACCCCCCCCAAAAAATCATCGACGACTTTGACACTTTGAAAAACTTTGGCGAAAACTCTCATTTGACAGCTGCAGATAAGACCACAATGATGACTATCAGTGTCGGCACATTTCAGGCCTAAATAAAGGGTAAATCGGCAAAATAAGGGTTGTAGAACCCAACGCTTCAAATACCGTCTATTTTCAACTCTCACAGCGTTCACCTACTTGCACCTTCAATGCTTATCTTTTGGCTTTTAATAGAACTTGGCAAGACTTTGCCAGTGATACCAAGAAGTTGAGAATTGACTAAAAAATGAGGAACTTCTGACACCGCCAATTTTGTGTCCATTTGGAGCCCGTTTTGAGCACTTTTTACCCGGTTTAGAAGTAGAGAAAGGGCTTAGGATTTTGCCACCTATGTAGACTCACATATTCAGAAAAGTTCTTTTTCATCCTTATTTGTCGACTTCTGGCAACGTCTATTTCCGATCCATCCGGAGTTAGTGCAACTTTTCTTCCCCTGTCCATAGGATTCACGCCCTTGGAGCTGCAAGGCTGAGCTTTGGTGCACAGAATCCTTGAACTCTACTCAACTTACGAAATACAGACATTTAGAGGTCTAGCTCGCACCGTTTACGAGTTGTGAGCTCAAATAGAAATCGGACAAGAACAAAATTTCCACTGTATTCCCAGCCAAACTGGTTTTCTTAGCGCTGGAAAAGCACTCACTCAGCCCTTCTCAGCAAAGTCCAGGTTGTCTTGATCTGACCTCTAAAATCTGTCCAACAGGTCTTTCAAATTTTCTAAGACTTTTGTACCTTTTCCACATGTTTAGTCATTTATATCTTTAGAAGGAGAACGCAGTTTTGCCAACTCTTTGCAGCTACCAAGAGTCATTTTTGTGGGGTCTCACTGACCTAAATGGGGTGTGACAATTGCCTGCCATTCTTGAGATCTGGCAGGTTCAAAATGGTCAAAAATTCTCAATTTGTCCATTTCTTAGCACTATCTGCGGTTTGAAAACGAAACCATTTTTCTCCCTTTTCCTGACACCTATGTTTTATGAGTCTGACTTCATCGTTTGGCTCCTTTTCTTAGCTTTCCAACGACACCAAACTCGTCTCCATCCGATAATAAATGAGAAAGTTATGAGCTTCGGAAAATCCCAGTTTTTCCTCTACTTTTGCATGTATCCGTGACTTTCACTTTCCACTTTCATTTCATTTGACCTAAATAGTTCATGACCTAGATAGTTCATCTTCGCTTTTAGCCCTTCTCCTAACCCTTACCCTAACCCTAACCCTAACCCTGATTTCGAAGCAAGATTTGGACAAAAGGGTATAAAACCTCAATATGTAATAATACTTGACTCGAATAGATCAGTAATTAATCATCGACTTTCAACTTTAGAAAAAATAAAAAGAGCTATAAAATGAACGATTCCATCGGGAATCGAACTCGGCACCCCTTTATCTGAAGTCCGCTGCTCTACCTACTGAGCCAAAGTGTATGATGGAAATAACAAAATAAACTTTGATACTTTGCTACACAAAGTATTAAGATAAAAAAAAAACAATAACCACGCCTACTGAAATCACGTGACAAAATTTGACATTGACGAGATGACTCCGGAGCGATCTTCGTAAAACCCCCTATACCCTAACCCTAACCCTAACCCTAACCCTAACCCTAACCCTAACCCTAACCCTAACCCTAACCCTAACCTTAATCTTAAACCTAACCTTAACTTAATCCCTAACCTTAAACCTAACCTGGTATCTTAAACCAAACCTGATATCTTAAACCTAACCTTAATCTTAAACCTAACCTTAATCTTAAACCTAACCTTAACCTGGTATCTTAAACCTAACCTGGTATCTTAAACCTAACCTGTATCTTAAACCTAACCTTAATCTTAAACATAACCTTAATCTTAAACCTAACCTAACCTTAACCTGGTATCTTAAACCTAACCTGGTATCTTAAACCTAACCTTAATCTTAAACCTAACCTTAATCTTAAACCTAACCTTAATCTTAAACCTAACCTAACCCTAAACCTAAATCTTAAACCCAACCTGATATCCTAAACCTAACCTTAATCTTAAACCTAACCTTAATCTTAAACCTAATCTTAACCTGGTATCTTAAACCTAACCTGGTATCTTAAACCTAACCTAATATCTTAAACCTAACCTTAATCTTAGACCTAACCTTTAACTTAAACCTAACCTTAACCTGGTATCTTAAACCTAAACCTAACCTGTATCTTAAACCTAACCTGGTATCTTAAACCTAACCTTAATCTTAAACCTAACCTTAATCTTAAACCTAACCTTAACCTGGTATCTTAAACCTAACCTGGTATCTTAAACCTAACCTGGTATCTTAAACCTAACCTTAATCTTAAACCTAACCTTAATCTTAAACCTAACCTTAACCTGGTATCTTAAACCTAACCTGGTATCTTAAACCCAACCTGATATCTTAAACCTAACCTTAATCTTAAACTTAACCTTAATCTTAAACCTAATCTTAACCTGGTATCTTAAACCTAACCTAATATCTTAAATCTAACCTTAATCTTAAACCTAACCTTTAATCTTAAACCTAACCTTTAACTTAAACCTAACCTTAACCTTAAACTCATCACATACAGCGTTAACAGTAACTGTGAAAGTCTTCCATCATCAAAGAGCAATCGCTAGCTTTGTGTATAGGATGACATCAGAAAGAGGTGTGAAATGCTGTGTCAACACTTAGCGCGTGTGTAGACTTGGACATACATTCATAGAAAGTCATCGGGGAGAGAAGACGTGAAAAAGGTAGGCAAAATACTTCATAGTTATGTTATTAAGATATAATCTAAGAATTTAACATTTCGATAATTAAATTCAAATACCTGTAAAATGAATTCTTATAGCGCATGCAGACTTGGACATACATTCACAGAAAGTCATCGGGGAGAGAAGACGTGAAAAAGGTAGGCAAAATACTTCACATTTATGTTGTTAAGATATAATCTAAGAAATTAACATTTAGATAAATAAATTCAAATGGTTGGAAAATGAATTCTTATAGCTTTGATTTTTTTTTTAGTCCTTGTTTGATAAAGTTAAAAGACTTCAAGGAAATGAGCAACTATTTGTATATTATCCATTCGTGTTCTAAATACCATATTGGAAGAATTGTAAGCGAGGATTCAATTTTGGCATTTTAAGCGAGGGTGTCGCCGGGATCGCTTAAATTGAATGTCGCTAAAAATAATTACGTTTTCTTTGTAATAGCTTCTTGAATATGTATTTTGAAATTGCATAAAATAACATCTTGCTTAAAAGCAATTACCCGTCTCTAAGGACAAATCGCTATATTTGCGTCTCGCTAAAATAGTCCATTCATACGGTACTTTTATATGCTATGTATTTGCCGAAACTTCGACATTTTGAAAACTTTGATTTACTTTAGTGATCACTTTGACACTGAAAAACTTTTATCGAAATCTTTGACATTTAAAAAAAAAAAAACCCCAAAAAACCCCCCCCAAAAAATCATCGACGACTTTGACACTTTGAAAAACTTTGGCGAAAACTCTCATTTGACAGCTGCAGATAAGACCACAATGATGACTATCAGTGTCGGCACATTTCAGGCCTAAATAAAGGGTAAATCGGCAAAATAAGGGTTGTAGAACCCAACGCTTCAAATACCGTCTATTTTCAACTCTCACAGCGTTCACCTACTTGCACCTTCAATGCTTATCTTTTGGCTTTTAATAACTTGGCAAGACTTTGCCAGTGATACCAAGAAGTTGAGAATTGACTAAAAAATGAGGAACTTCTGACACCGCCAATTTTGTGTCCATTTGGAGCCCGTTTTGAGCACTTTTTACCCGGTTTAGAAGTAGAGAAAGGGCTTAGGATTTTGCCACCTATGTAGACTCACATATTCAGAAAAGTTCTTTTTCATCCTTATTTGTCGACTTCTGGCAACGTCTATTTCCGATCCATCCGGAGTTAGTGCAACTTTTCTTCCCCTGTCCATAGGATTCACGCCCTTGGAGCTGCAAGGCTGAGCTTTGGTGCACAGAATCCTTGAACTCTACTCAACTTACGAAATACAGACATTTAGAGGTCTAGCTCGCACCGTTTACGAGTTGTGAGCTCAAATAGAAATCGGACAAGAACAAAATTTCCACTGTATTCCCAGCCAAACTGGTTTTCTTAGCGCTGGAAAAGCACTCACTCAGCCCTTCTCAGCAAAGTCCAGGTTGTCTTATCTGACCTCTAAAATCTGTCCAACAGGTCTTTCAAATTTTCTAAGACTTTTGTACCTTTTCCACATGTTTAGTCATTTATATCTTTAGAAGGAGAACGCAGTTTTGCCAACTCTTTGCAGCTACCAAGAGTCATTTTTGTGGGGTCTCACTGACCTAAATGGGGTGTGACAATTGCCTGCCATTCTTGAGATCTGGCAGGTTCAAAATGGTCAAAAATTCTCAATTTGTCCATTTCTTAGCACTATCTGCGGTTTGAAAACGAAACCATTTTTCTCCCTTTTCCTGACACCTATGTTTTATGAGTCTGACTTCATCGTTTGGCTCCTTTTCTTAGCTTTCCAACGACACCAAACTCGTCTCCATCCGATAATAAATGAGAAAGTTATGAGCTTCGGAAAATCCCAGTTTTTCCTCTACTTTTGCATGTATCCGTGACTTTCACTTTCCACTTTCATTTCATTTGACCTAAATAGTTCATTTGACTTTGATACTTCATAGATAGTTCATCTTCCTTTTTAGCCCTTCTTCCTTTTAGCCTAACCCTTAACCCTAACCTTAACCCTAGATTTCGAAGCAAGATTTGGACAAAAGGGTATAAAACCTCAATATGTAATAATACTTGACTCGAATAGATCAGTAATTAATCATCGACTTTCAACTTTAGAAAAAATAAAAAGAGCTATAAAATGAACGATTCCATCGGGAAAAGAACTAAATCATATTGGAAGAATTGTAAGCGAGGATTCAATTTTGGCATTTTCGAGGGTGTGACCTTAAATTGAATGTCGCTAAAAATAATTACCTTTATCTGAAGTCCGCTGCTCTACCTACTGAGCCAAAGTGTATGATGGAAATAACAAAATAAACTTTGATACTTTGCTACACAAAGTATTAAGATAAAAAAAAAACAATAACCACGCCTACTGAAATGACGACAAAATTTGACACTTTTGACGAGAATGACTCCGGAGATCTTTTTACCCGTAGAAAACCCCCTATACCCATATTAACCCTTAACCCTACCCTAACCCTAACCCTAACCCTTACCCTAACCCTAACCCTAACCCTAACCCCTAACCCTAACCCTAACCCTAACCCTAACCTTAAACCCTAACCCTAACCTTAAAATAAACCTAACCTTAATCTTAAACCTTAAACCTAACCTAAATGGGGTGTGACAATTGCCTAATCTTAAACCTCAAAATGGTCAAAAACCTAGCACTATCTGCGGTTTATTTTTCTCCCTTTTCCTGAACCCTAACCTTATCGTTTAAACCTAACCTTCCAACGACACCAAATCTCCATCCGATAATAAATGAGAAAGTTAACCTAACCAGTTTTTCCTCTACTTTTGCATGTATCCGTGACTTTCACTTTCCACCTATTTGACCTAAATAGTTCATGACCTAGATAGTTCATCTTCGCTTTTAGCCCTTCTCCTAAACCCTTACCCTAACCCTAACCCTAACCCTGATTTCGAAGCAAATTTGGACAAAAGGGTATAAAACCTCAATATGTAATAATACTTGACTCGAATAGATCAGTAATTAATCAACCTTTAGAAAAAATAAAAAGAGCTATAAAATACGATTCCATCGGGAATCGAACTCGGCACCCCTTTATCTGAAACCTACTGAGCCAAAGTGTATGATGGAAATAACAAAATAAACTTGATACTTTGCTACACAAAGTATTAAGATAAAAAAAAACAATAACCACGCCTACTGAAATCACGTGACAAAATTTGACATTGACGAGATGACTAATCTTCGTTATACCTAACCCTAACCCTAACCCTAACCCTAACCCTAACCCAAAACCAAAACCAAAACCCTAACCCTAACCCTAACCCTAACCTTAATCTTAAACCTAACCTTAATCTTAAACCTAACCTTAATCTTAAACCTAACCTTAACCTGGTATCTTAAACCTAACCTGGTATCTTAAACCCAACCTGATATCCTAAACCTAACCTTAATCTTAAACCTAACCTTAATCTTAAACCTAATCTTAACCTGGTATCTTAAACCTAACCTGGTATCTTAAACCTAACCTAATATCTTAAATCTAACCTTAATCTTAGACCTAACCTTTAACTTAAACCTAACCTTAACCTGGTATCTTAAACCTAACCTGGTATCTTAAACCTAACCTGGTATCTTAAACCTAACCTTAATCTTAAACCTAACCTTAATCTTAAACCTAACCTTAACCTGGTATCTTAAACCTAACCTGGTATCTTAAACCTAACCTGGTATCTTAAACCTAACCTTAATCTTAAACCTAACCTTAATCTTAAACCTAACCTTAACCTGGTATCTTAAACCTAACCTGGTATCTTAAACCCAACCTGATATCTTAAACCTAACCTTAATCTTAAACTTAACCTTAATCTTAAACCTAATCTTAACCTGGTATCTTAAACCTAACCTAATATCTTAAATCTAACCTTAATCTTAAACCTAACCTTTAACTTAAACCTAACCTTAACCTTAAACTCATCACATACAGCGTTAACAGTAACTGTGAAAGTCTTCCATCATCAAAGAGCAATCGCTAGCTTTGTGTATAGGATGACATCAGAAAGAGGTGTGAAATGCTGTGTCAACACTTAGCGCGTGCAGACTTGGACATACATTCATAGAAAGTCATCGGGGAGAGAAGACGTGAAAAAGGTAGGCAAAATACTTCATAGTTATGTTATTAAGATATAATCTAAGAATTTAACATTTCGATAATTAAATTCAAATACCTGTAAAATGAATTCTTATAGCGCATGCAGACTTGGACATACATTCACAGAAAGTCATCGGGGAGAGAAGACGTGAAAAAGGTAGGCAAAATACTTCACATTTATGTTGTTAAGATATAATCTAAGAAATTAACATTTAGATAAATAAATTCAAATGGTTGGAAAATGAATTCTTATAGCTTTGATTTTTTTTTTAGTCCTTGTTTGATAAAGTTAAAAGACTTCAAGGAAATGAGCAACTATTTGTATATTATCCATTCGTGTTCTAAATACCATATTGGAAGAATTGTAAGCGAGGATTCAATTTTGGCATTTTAAGCGAGGGTGTCGCCGGGATCGCTTAAATTGAATGTCGCTAAAAATAATTACGTTTTCTTTGTAATAGCTTCTTGAATATGTATTTTGAAATTGCATAAAATAACATCTTGCTTAAAAGCAATTACCCGTCTCTAAGGACAAATCGCTATATTTGCGTCTCGCTAAAATAGTCCATTCATACGGTACTTTTATATGCTATGTATTTGCCGAAACTTCGACATTTTGAAAACTTTGATTTACTTTAGTGATCACTTTGACACTGAAAAACTTTTATCGAAATCTTTGACATTTAAAAAAAAAAAAAACCCCAAAAAACCCCCCCCAAAAAATCATCGACGACTTTGACACTTTGAAAAACTTTGGCGAAAACTCTCATTTGACAGCTGCAGATAAGACCACAATGATGACTATCAGTGTCGGCACATTTCAGGCCTAAATAAAGGGTAAATCGGCAAAATAAGGGTTGTAGAACCCAACGCTTCAAATACCGTCTATTTTCAACTCTCACAGCGTTCACCTACTTGCACCTTCAATGCTTATCTTTTGGCTTTTAATAGAACTTGGCAAGACTTTGCCAGTGATACCAAGAAGTTGAGAATTGACTAAAAAATGAGGAACTTCTGACACCGCCAATTTTGTGTCCATTTGGAGCCCGTTTTGAGCACTTTTTACCCGGTTTAGAAGTAGAGAAAGGGCTTAGGATTTTGCCACCTATGTAGACTCACATATTCAGAAAAGTTCTTTTTCATCCTTATTTGTCGACTTCTGGCAACGTCTATTTCCGATCCATCCGGAGTTAGTGCAACTTTTCTTCCCCTGTCCATAGGATTCACGCCCTTGGAGCTGCAAGGCTGAGCTTTGGTGCACAGAATCCTTGAACTCTACTCAACTTACGAAATACAGACATTTAGAGGTCTAGCTCGCACCGTTTACGAGTTGTGAGCTCAAATAGAAATCGGACAAGAACAAAATTTCCACTGTATTCCCAGCCAAACTGGTTTTCTTAGCGCTGGAAAAGCACTCACTCAGCCCTTCTCAGCAAAGTCCAGGTTGTCTTGATCTGACCTCTAAAATCTGTCCAACAGGTCTTTCAAATTTTCTAAGACTTTTGTACCTTTTCCACATGTTTAGTCATTTATATCTTTAGAAGGAGAACGCAGTTTTGCCAACTCTTTGCAGCTACCAAGAGTCATTTTTGTGGGGTCTCACTGACCTAAATGGGGTGTGACAATTGCCTGCCATTCTTGAGATCTGGCAGGTTCAAAATGGTCAAAAATTCTCAATTTGTCCATTTCTTAGCACTATCTGCGGTTTGAAAACGAAACCATTTTTCTCCCTTTTCCTGACACCTATGTTTTATGAGTCTGACTTCATCGTTTGGCTCCTTTTCTTAGCTTTCCAACGACACCAAACTCGTCTCCATCCGATAATAAATGAGAAAGTTATGAGCTTCGGAAAATCCCAGTTTTTCCTCTACTTTTGCATGTATCCGTGACTTTCACTTTCCACTTTCATTTCATTTGACCTAAATAGTTCATGACCTAGATAGTTCATCTTCGCTTTTAGCCCTTCTCCTAACCCTTACCCTAACCCTAACCCTAACCCTGATTTCGAAGCAAGATTTGGACAAAAGGGTATAAAACCTCAATATGTAATAATACTTGACTCGAATAGATCAGTAATTAATCATCGACTTTCAACTTTAGAAAAAATAAAAAGAGCTATAAAATGAACGATTCCATCGGGAATCGAACTCGGCACCCCTTTATCTGAAGTCCGCTGCTCTACCTACTGAGCCAAAGTGTATGATGGAAATAACAAAATAAACTTTGATACTTTGCTACACAAAGTATTAAGATAAAAAAAAAACAATAACCACGCCTACTGAAATCACGTGACAAAATTTGACATTGACGAGATGACTCCGGAGCGATCTTCGTAAAACCCCCTATACCCTAACCCTAACCCTAACCCTAACCCTAACCCTAACCCTAACCCTAAACCTAACCCTAACCCTAACCCTAACCCTAACCCTAAACCTAACCTAACCCTAACCCCTAACCTTAATCTAACCCTAACCTGATAATCCTTAATCTTAAACCTAACCTAACCTAATCTTAAAACCTAACCTTAAACCTAAACCTTAATCTAACCTTAAACCTAACCTTTAACTTAATAACCTTAACCTGGTATCTTAAACCTAACCTAACCTTAATCTTAAACCTAACCTGGTATCTTAAACCTAACCTTAATCTTAAACCTAACCTTAATCTTAAACCTAACCTTAATCTTAAACCTAACCTTAACCTGGTATCTTAAACCTAACCTGGTATCTTAAACCCAACCTGATATCCTAAACCTAACCTTAATCTTAAACCTAACCTTAATCTTAAACCTAATCTTAACCTGGTATCTTAAACCTAACCTGGTATCTTAAACCTAACCTAATATCTTAAATCTAACCTTAATCTTAGACCTAACCTTTAACTTAAACCTAACCTTAACCTGGTATCTTAAACCTAACCTGGTATCTTAAACCTAACCTGGTATCTTAAACCTAACCTTAATCTTAAACCTAACCTTAATCTTAAACCTAACCTTAACCTGGTATCTTAAACCTAACCTGGTATCTTAAACCTAACCTGGTATCTTAAACCTAACCTTAATCTTAAACCTAACCTTAATCTTAAACCTAACCTTAACCTGGTATCTTAAACCTAACCTGGTATCTTAAACCCAACCTGATATCTTAAACCTAACCTTAATCTTAAACTTAACCTTAATCTTAAACCTAATCTTAACCTGGTATCTTAAACCTAACCTAATATCTTAAATCTAACCTTAATCTTAAACCTAACCTTTAACTTAAACCTAACCTTAACCTTAAACTCATCACATACAGCGTTAACAGTAACTGTGAAAGTCTTCCATCATCAAAGAGCAATCGCTAGCTTTGTGTATAGGATGACATCAGAAAGAGGTGTGAAATGCTGTGTCAACACTTAGCGCGTGCAGACTTGGACATACATTCATAGAAAGTCATCGGGGAGAGAAGACGTGAAAAAGGTAGGCAAAATACTTCATAGTTATGTTATTAAGATATAATCTAAGAATTTAACATTTCGATAATTAAATTCAAATACCTGTAAAATGAATTCTTATAGCGCATGCAGACTTGGACATACATTCACAGAAAGTCATCGGGGAGAGAAGACGTGAAAAAGGTAGGCAAAATACTTCACATTTATGTTGTTAAGATATAATCTAAGAAATTAACATTTAGATAAATAAATTCAAATGGTTGGAAAATGAATTCTTATAGCTTTGATTTTTTTTTTAGTCCTTGTTTGATAAAGTTAAAAGACTTCAAGGAAATGAGCAACTATTTGTATATTATCCATTCGTGTTCTAAATACCATATTGGAAGAATTGTAAGCGAGGATTCAATTTTGGCATTTTAAGCGAGGGTGTCGCCGGGATCGCTTAAATTGAATGTCGCTAAAAATAATTACGTTTTCTTTGTAATAGCTTCTTGAATATGTATTTTGAAATTGCATAAAATAACATCTTGCTTAAAAGCAATTACCCGTCTCTAAGGACAAATCGCTATATTTGCGTCTCGCTAAAATAGTCCATTCATACGGTACTTTTATATGCTATGTATTTGCCGAAACTTCGACATTTTGAAAACTTTGATTTACTTTAGTGATCACTTTGACACTGAAAAACTTTTATCGAAATCTTTGACATTTAAAAAAAAAAAAAACCCCAAAAAACCCCCCCCAAAAAATCATCGACGACTTTGACACTTTGAAAAACTTTGGCGAAAACTCTCATTTGACAGCTGCAGATAAGACCACAATGATGACTATCAGTGTCGGCACATTTCAGGCCTAAATAAAGGGTAAATCGGCAAAATAAGGGTTGTAGAACCCAACGCTTCAAATACCGTCTATTTTCAACTCTCACAGCGTTCACCTACTTGCACCTTCAATGCTTATCTTTTGGCTTTTAATAGAACTTGGCAAGACTTTGCCAGTGATACCAAGAAGTTGAGAATTGACTAAAAAATGAGGAACTTCTGACACCGCCAATTTTGTGTCCATTTGGAGCCCGTTTTGAGCACTTTTTACCCGGTTTAGAAGTAGAGAAAGGGCTTAGGATTTTGCCACCTATGTAGACTCACATATTCAGAAAAGTTCTTTTTCATCCTTATTTGTCGACTTCTGGCAACGTCTATTTCCGATCCATCCGGAGTTAGTGCAACTTTTCTTCCCCTGTCCATAGGATTCACGCCCTTGGAGCTGCAAGGCTGAGCTTTGGTGCACAGAATCCTTGAACTCTACTCAACTTACGAAATACAGACATTTAGAGGTCTAGCTCGCACCGTTTACGAGTTGTGAGCTCAAATAGAAATCGGACAAGAACAAAATTTCCACTGTATTCCCAGCCAAACTGGTTTTCTTAGCGCTGGAAAAGCACTCACTCAGCCCTTCTCAGCAAAGTCCAGGTTGTCTTGATCTGACCTCTAAAATCTGTCCAACAGGTCTTTCAAATTTTCTAAGACTTTTGTACCTTTTCCACATGTTTAGTCATTTATATCTTTAGAAGGAGAACGCAGTTTTGCCAACTCTTTGCAGCTACCAAGAGTCATTTTTGTGGGGTCTCACTGACCTAAATGGGGTGTGACAATTGCCTGCCATTCTTGAGATCTGGCAGGTTCAAAATGGTCAAAAATTCTCAATTTGTCCATTTCTTAGCACTATCTGCGGTTTGAAAACGAAACCATTTTTCTCCCTTTTCCTGACACCTATGTTTTATGAGTCTGACTTCATCGTTTGGCTCCTTTTCTTAGCTTTCCAACGACACCAAACTCGTCTCCATCCGATAATAAATGAGAAAGTTATGAGCTTCGGAAAATCCCAGTTTTTCCTCTACTTTTGCATGTATCCGTGACTTTCACTTTCCACTTTCATTTCATTTGACCTAAATAGTTCATGACCTAGATAGTTCATCTTCGCTTTTAGCCCTTCTCCTAACCCTTACCCTAACCCTAACCCTAACCCTGATTTCGAAGCAAGATTTGGACAAAAGGGTATAAAACCTCAATATGTAATAATACTTGACTCGAATAGATCAGTAATTAATCATCGACTTTCAACTTTAGAAAAAATAAAAAGAGCTATAAAATGAACGATTCCATCGGGAATCGAACTCGGCACCCCTTTATCTGAAGTCCGCTGCTCTACCTACTGAGCCAAAGTGTATGATGGAAATAACAAAATAAACTTTGATACTTTGCTACACAAAGTATTAAGATAAAAAAAAACAATAACCACGCCTACTGAAATCACGTGACAAAATTTGACATTGACGAGATGACTCCGGAGCGATCTTCGTAAAACCCCCTATACCCTAACCTTACCTGTATCTTAAACCTAACCTTAATCTTAAACCTAACCTTAATCTTAAACCTAACCTTAATCTTAAACCTAACCTTAACCTGGTATCTTAAACCTAACCTGATATCTTAAACCTAACCTTAATCTTAAACCTAACCTTAATCTTAAACC